>NC_051434.1:20267370-20307260 GCF_001649575.2 Kryptolebias marmoratus
GAACAAAAAGTCATAGCTGAAAAAGCGTTTCATTATTCAATTTTTATTGATGTTAGACGATGATCCGATGCATGTAAAATTAATAAGGTGACGAAACACTCCGGTGGCCCCCCCACCTAGAAAATGAATCCGGCGCCACTGGTTAACACACACCTGTTTGCTCCAGAGCAGCAAACTGACTAAACTCCTGCTTTTATAGAGCTGATGATCAGTTCATCAATACATTTGATCAGCAGCTCCTGGCTGATCCTGAACCAGCAAGACTGGACTCAGTTTTTACACAACTTTTACATTTTGTCTTCATGTTTGTTTAATAAATAACAAGACGGTGGAATCTGATGTGTTTTTGTGTACTTGAGTTTAGATTTGAATCATGTTAGAACCTGATGAAGGCCGGATCAGTTTCATTCTGACCTGTAGAACCATAGAACTGACAGACGGTGGACTTTCTTTCTGCTGTGACTGTAGCAGAATCAGTCGGAATAGAAAATACGGTATATTATCATAAATAAAATCCAAACCTCCAATTTTAATTTAAGACTCAGATGTGTTTTGTGTTGTGAGACATAAAAGCTCCCTATTGATTCTCACTGAACAGAGATTTTTAGCTCCTGGGCTTTAAGAAAATAACACAAGATCTGAAGAGAACAGAGAGATGCTGAATTTTAACTACATATATTTTCAGTACACCAACTCAAGAAGTTTATTTACTTTGCTTCCCACAGTGCAGTAAAATGTCACGGGGAGGGAAAGGGAGGTCGTAAATTAAAAGAGGATGTAAGAGCAGTTCACAAGTTTCAACCGCTCAGATCTCCCACGCTTAAACGTCTGCCTTTCACCGTCGTGACCGTCCCAGCAACTGTGTGTGTGTGTGTGTGTGAGAGCATGAGCAATTTTAGAAACCGAAGGAATCATGTCCATTTTGTACTTTTTTCTCTGACAATGATCATATTTGTTTGGTGTAATATTTGAAAAATGGCACAAAAGCTGCACGTTGTCTGTTGGGAACACTAGCTAAATGCTAAAAGTAGCAAAGTAAACTAAATATAGCAAAACAGTAGCTAACCTAAAGTAGCAGGTAAAGTAGCAAAACATTAGCTAAAAGCTGAAACTAACAAAAGGCTAGTTAATAATATGAATGAAATATTAATTTCTTTGATCTTTCAATATATATTATTTTTATTAATGAAAAGTGCATTATAAATTAAATTGATTATTATTATTATTATTAAAAGCCTAGCTAGAAAAAAAAGGAGCAGAATGATAGCTAAAAGTAGCAGATTGGTAGCTAAAAATAGCATAAAAATACAAAAATAAAGCAAGTCTGCTGAAGCAGACTTTAGAGAGAGCAATTTTTTTTAGGAACTGAAGCGATGTCCGTGTATTTCTGTGGGGGAAGCGTTTCTAAATGAAGTTGGATATAAAAGTTACACAAAAAGATATAATTAAAAGTATAAAAGTTACAAAAAAAAATTCTTTGCAGCCATCTCCTGAATGAGCTGAAGGTTTGGATATATGAACGGCTAAAAAGCACAAAGTCTGCAGACATAGTGAGATTGCAACAAACGTACAGAGAAATAAGAAAAAGAAGTCCACTGAGGTAATTAGGTGAGTAGTCTTCACAGTGACAGATCAGGTCAGAGTCAGGAGTGACTCACACACCAGGATGTGTGTGAGCATTTGATCAGAACAGAAACGTACAGTTCTGCTTAATGCAGCAGGTTGAAATTACATTTAATGGCTTCAATAAGTATTCAGGGGCCTCCATTTTTTTTTCATTTTTGTTGTGTAGCAGCCTGCTGATACAATCATTCAAATACTTTTATTTGCAGAATTTTAGAATATTTTGTAAGTTTATTACGCAGGAGAAAAACAGATATCATATATACAAAAGTATTCAGGACTTTTAGTACTGAGCTGAAGCAGTTTTGGCAGCAGTTGCAGCCTCCTTTTATTTTTTTTGAGGAAGATGTTATTTCTTTCACTTTCTTTAATATTCAGCTTCGGAGTTCGTAGCAGGAGGAAGATAAGGAACTCTAATTTGACTGCTGAAGTATACGCAGCGTGACAAAGACGACCGAGACAATCCATATGAAGTAAACCAACATGGCCGTCTTCAAGCCTGAAAATGTGGAGGACTTCTACGTCATTGAGGAAGTTCTTGGCAGGTATAGAGATACTTGCTATTGGCTATTTGTATGATTTTTACTTTGAAGGGTTTACTGCCAATTCCTTAATAAGTATCATTTAAATTTGCTTTGGTGTAAGTTGCTTTAGATACATATTCTGGTGCTCCTTTTCTGTTGTAGTGGTTAGAAAATGCAATTAAAAAGAAACAAGCAAAAAAGACACTTCCTCTTCTAGATTAAAGTGGTAATCACCTTGGATTTATGTCATTTTTATCTGTTTGCACACACCGGACCCTGACGTCAGTAATGTGACGGTTCAGAATGAATGCATGTACCGTAACACCCCTACTGTCTTCTCACCAAGGGCTTGGTGATGTTACAGTATTGCAATAAAAATAAAAATAAATAATGAAAATAAATAAATCAAAATAATTGGAACAAGTTTCTGTTGTATGTCAGGGTTTCACAACGTGGTGTAAAAGACCTCCTTGTTCTTTCTAGTGGCCATTTTGGTCAAGTTCGAAAGGTCCGGGACAAGACAACGGGGACTTTTTGGGCAGGCAAGTTCCTTAAGATTCGAAAAAGTGCCTGCAGCCATCTGGGCCTGGAGCGGAGCGGTGTGGAGCAGGAGGTGGAGATCCTGCAGGCGCTGAAGCATCCAAACATTGTCAACCTCAAGGACGTTTTCGAGAGCCGATCAGAGGTGGTGCTTATCCTCGAGCTGTAAGTTCTCACGAGTCCCGTTTTCTTTTTTAAGATTGTGTAAGAATGATACTGTCCGTCTGCTGTGCCTGCAACCGAATTCATGCAAACTGTAGCCACCGTGAGAGCCAAACTGGCCTTACAGCTCATATTTTGCAGTGTCATTCAGCATTACAAATAATGTATTGCACTTGTTTTTTCTTCTTAAATAAAAGCAAAGGTCACTGGTCTTCCCTTTACAGCAAGCAGACCTTAGACCCAACCACAACACAGAGTATGTAAAGGCTCACATTTACAGATTTATGTTGATGTAAGTAATAATTAAAGGCAACTTCATTGGTTTCATCAATTAAAGCAAAATGCTTTTAATTTGTACAATGTTTCAGCTGTTCTCACTATTTGAATGAGGTTTTGCTAAAATACAATTATCTATCATGTTGTTTTGTGTTATATTTAGAAGATACATGGATCATCTTTAGATGTCGCTTTTATTTAATGAGTTGTCTTTGGGCGTCTTTATATATTTTTTACTCTAATGTGTCTATTTCAGTCTTATAATAGACCATTCAAAATAAGTTGTTTTAAATTGGTCTGCATTAATACAAAGAGCATCACATTCTAGCAGTTAGATTCATGTATGTGTGGACACTAAAAGTTTCAGATTCAAAATGGAGAATGTAGTGCTATTACTACACCTCTACTGCCCCAATTCAATAAAAAGTAGTGATGTTGTGTAAAAAGTAAAACAAAACAGAATGCAATGATTTGCAAATCTCAGAAACCAATATTCTATTCACAGTGGAACACAGTAAACATATCAAATGTTTAAGAAATAGTACCATTATTAGGGAAGAAAAGGTCATTTTGAATTTGATGTAACACATCTCAGTAAAGTTGTTTCCCTCGGTGAAGCTTCTCCTCTTCTTTCAACATCTGAGGAGAGCAGCTGCTGGAGGTTTTAGAGGGAATGTTGTCCCATTCTGGTCTGATGGAGGATTCTAGCTGTTCAACAGTCTTTGCTGGATTTTTTGTTTCATGATGGGTAAAATGTTTTCACTTAGTTGGAGGTCTGGACTGCAGACAGACCAGCTCAGTGATGCCAAGAACAGAATCAGACCTGGTTTTAATGCAGTGGCCCCTGAGGGCCCCGAGATCAGAAATATCCAACACTGACTTTTAGCCTTGTTGTTTGAGCTCAGAGATTTATCCAGATTCTTGAAATCTTTGGATGATATTATGAACTGTAGATGACTGGATATTCAAAGTCTTTCAAATTTTCTATTGATGGACATTACTTTGAAATAGTTCCACTAATTTTAGACACTGTTTTTCCAATATTGGTGAACCTCTGCCTTTACTTCTGAGAGATTTAGCATCTAAAATGTTCTTTTTATCCCCAGTCCTTCTACTGACCTGTTGACAATTAACCTAATTAGTTAGAAAATGCTCCTCCAGCTGTTTCCTTTTCTTACCGCTTGCTTTTAGAGATTTTTTTGTTGCCCCTGTCTTCTTGAGATGTGTTTTTCCATAAAGAAAGGTGCCATTTCTTAGTTTAAACATGTACTGTGTTCCATTGTGAATAAAATATTGGTTTGTGAGGTTTGCAATTCATTGCATTTTCTGTGTTTCTTCACTTCCTCCTCCGTTTGACATCTTAGTGTCAGTGGAGGGGAGTTATTTGACTTCATTGCCGAGAAGGAGAACCTGTTGGAGAGCGAAGCCATTGAGTTTATAACACAGATCCTGGAGGGTCTGAAGTTCATGCACAGCAACAACATTGCACATTTTGACCTGAAGGTAACGAGCTTTTTGTTTGTTTTGAAACTCAGCTTTTATTTATCGTTTCAAATCTCGACAAACTGTACGCTACTTTTATTTTTTAGCCGGAAAACATCATGCTGTCGGACAAATTATCCCCACGCCCAAACATCAAACTTATTGATTTTGGCCTGGCTTACCACTTTAGTCAAGGGAAGGAGTACAGGAGCACAAGTGGTACTCCCCAGTACATTGGTAAGGATGAAGACCTGCTTATCTGACATAATAGTTTTAAAACATGTATGTAGGTTCTACTGTTAATCAGAACAAATCAAGTGAACAAAAACACACAACAGATTCTGACACTATTCATTAACAATCTGTGAGTAAAAAACTGAGTCCACCCCCTGATCCAGCAGCTTGTAGAACCTTCTTTAGCAGAAATAACTCTCAGTAGTGGTTTTCTGTCTCTCACAGAGTTGTAGAGGAATTTTGGCCCACTCTTCTTTCCAACATTTCTTCAGTTTATTGAGGTTTGCAGACATTTGTTTCTGCTCAGCTCTCTGAAGGTCCCACCACAGCATTTCAGTCAGGCTGAGGGTTTTGGACTTTGATTGGACCATTACCTTGATTATTTTATTTTTGAGTCATTCTGTTGTAGATCAGCTGCTGTGTTTGGGATCATTGTTCAGTTTGGTCCAATCCTCAGCTGTAGGACAGATGTCCTCACATTTGACTCTAAAGTCCTTTGGTCCACAGAGGAGTTCACGGTCGACTCAGTGACTGCAAGGAGCCCAAACCATCAGGCCTCCACCTCTGTGCTGACAGCTGGGATGAGGTGTTTGTGCTGATCTGCTGTGTTTGGTTTTCTCCAAACATGCTGTTGTGTACAAATGTACTTTGGTCTCATGTGTCCAAAGGACATTGTTCCTTAAGTCTTGTGGTTCCTTCAGATGAAACTTTACAAACTTCAATCATGCTACCATGATGTTTTTACAGAGAAGAGGTTTTCTGCAGCAGCCCCTTTTCTAATTGTCCTGTCATGACCTTTGACCTTTAACCTGCTGACTGAGGCCTGTAGAGTCTGAGATGGAGATCCTGGGCTTTTGTAACTTCTCTAAATATTGCACAATCTGTCCTTGGGGTGAATTTGCTAGGATGTGAACTCCTGGGACGATTGACAGCTGTCTAAGGCTGGACACAGTTTTTCACACAGATCTTTCATTTCAGCATCATTGTTGTTTATTAAATAATGACACGGCGGAATGTGTTGCATGTTTTTGTTCACTTAAGGTTAAATTTGAATGACTTTAGAACCTGGTAAAGAACAGATAAGTCCTGATATGTAAAAGCTTAGAGCTGAAAGAGAGTGGACTTTCCTATTCCCTGTGACTGTGCGCACTGAAATTCAGAGATACACTTGAAATGTCAAGTTAAAACAAAATAGAGAAAGTAATTTGCACCTTTAGAAAATGTGCATTTACTGTACATGGCATTAGGGGTATTGTCAAAAATACTATAATAGTCTTGTATGTCTTTTTTGGCTACAGCAGAGTTGTTCAAGAGCAGAAAAACCTTTTTTTGTAAAATCTGTACATTTATAAGAGCCTCATATTAGGCAGTGGTTCCCAACCCTGGTTTTCGAGGAACACTATCCTGCACATTTTTAGTTGTTTTTAGTTGACATCGAAGACCTGCCGAAAAGCAAGGAAACGATGAAAAAATGCAAGATGGTGTTCCTCAAAAGCCAGGGTTGGGAAGCACTGCTCTATGAAACACATGTAGTAACTTGCAGGGGAACAACGTGACAGAGCGAGAGGGAGTGAGTGCAACTTCAAATGTTTGCTCATATTACGCTGTCCCTGCAGAATGTGTAACTAAAGCCCTGTTCGCACAGGATAAGCATTATCTAGGGACCCCATGTAATAAAGAAATGACTCCCGATGTCTGCTTTTTATGTGGCGCAATCGCACGGGATAGCCGAAGCATGAAATTTATGGACATCTTCTGGATATGACGTTAACGCACTGCGAACTGAGTAACATGCGCTTACTTTGAGTTGATGTTAAAACTACTTCTCAGGCCACGGCCACAACTAGCCTGCTGTTATAGTAGGCTACTAAAAGAAGAAAATGTTTCTTCCTGCACAGAGCAATGCATGATGGGAGCCACCATTTAGATGTGATTTAGCTCCTTCTCTTCAGCCTTTTCTGTTTTTATGGCAACCGTCTTGGGTCTATGGGGTTTTGCTGGCCCGGGACACAAAAGGTTATCTGTGCCCTCCGATGCAGCCTCCATCGCCAAACATGGAGTCCCCAGATAATGCTTATCCTGTGTGAATAGGGCTTTAAGCTTGGTTTTTTATCAAACGGCCACTTAATGACAGAAAATCTGTTCACATCCCATTTTTGCAGTTTGTTAGCTGCCAACAAAAAAAACAACAAACATTAGTCCATGTATAAGGAATAGAAATGAAGTGGTTAAGTTTTTGAAACTTAATTTTTATATTCCCATATTCACCTGATATTTTTCTTTCTCTCTTTTCTTTTAGCCCCTGAGGTGATAAACTATGAACCTCTCGGCACTGCAGCAGACATGTGGTGAGCATTCTGCACAGATTGTCCTTTTTACTCGGTTTATAGGCACGTTTCCACTGCAGGAACCTTTTTCAAGAACCAGGAATGTGTTCTGGGGCTATTTTTTTATTTACACCTGCCCTTTCCACTGCAAATACCAGGGTATTTGCATCGGTAACTAATTAGAGCTAACCAGGTTAGAAAAATGTATATTTTAACAAAACTACGTGAATCAACAAGAGTCAACAACTAAAAAAAAAAGAAAAATTTAAGAAGGGCAGAGTCCCGTTTGTTTACGTGGAGGGTGCAGAACCAGAACTTTAATTCATGATAACCAGGCGTGGAAATTAAAAATTTTCTCCACTAGCCACTGTAGCTGGTGGACAAAACATTTTACCAGCCACTATTTTTACTTTTTCCAGCTGTCAGCAGATTCCTTTTTTAAAACATAAAATAAAATACTTCTGCTCAAATGATTCAAAAAGTGCTGAAACCAATCTTTCTTGAAGTTTCACAGATAAAATAAAGGTTTTACAAATCACACGCTAGAATTTAAATGTTCCACTAGTGCATAATAATCTAGTCCATGTTTGAATTTGAAGAGTAGATGTTGTAGTTTTGGAGCTAGATTCTGCTACTAGTTTAGAATAATCTAGTCCAGGTTTGAAGTGTCTAAGTATTTTAGTTTTTAAACTAGAACAGATAAAAGACACTCAAGGTAGTGAAACATTTTTGTGGAATTGCCCTTTAGCCATTTCCCGCATGCTTTGATTGGAGGAAAAAGGCCTGTCTGTGATTGGCTGGTGGTGTGGTTCATTTACATACAGCTTAAGTTTTGAGTGCAGGCACAAAGCCGAGCGCGAGCAGTTTGTCAGAGTTGAGCATCGTGTCAGAACACCACCGCGCTCAACTTGGTGGCACAAAAATAACGCCATGCAGTTCAGGAGTACAAATTGAACTCATTTTTTTTCTGTTTAAATTGCAAAGCTGTCACGGTGGCTGGTGCGTTGTTCAAACTTACACGCCACTTCAAATATTTACCTGCATTTGGCCAGTGGCAGGTGCCAGCTTCCACCCCTGATGTCAACACTTCAGCAGCTGAGGACAGTGACTTCAGCTGCCTAATTTCTGTAGCTCGAACCGTAATGGAAACACAACAGGGCTGGCAGTACTGGCATAAATAATTATCAGTGTATAGAGGTTCTGGGTCGCGTAGTGGAAATGCGCCTATATGTTCAGATTTGTTCTGGACACCACTCTGTGCTTAGGAATACTGCAGATCTCATTAAAACCACTGACTGTTTCCTGTGTCTCTGTCCCACCAGGAGCATTGGCGTTATTACCTACATCCTGTGAGTTGAAGTTGCTTTGTTGAACTCTTTGAGAACTTGTATTTGTTGGCATTAAACACTGCATATTGCACATATTTCATTAACAGGCATTAGGCTTCTTTCCCTGACCACTCTAAATAGGATAATGTGTGTGTGGGGAAAAGATGCATGGTTGTAGTTTTTTTTTTAAGATTGTGAAATGACTATTTTTTCTTCTTAGAAAACATTTTCTCAAGTAATTTGTTTTCAATTACTAGTTTGAAATTGTACAACGTGCTGTTTATTTTAAGCTCTGGTCATTTTTAAAGTAATAGTAGTCCACAGAAAATGATTGGCCATGAATGGACAGCAGCTTCAGTAAGTTCAGAAAGTATTCAGACCCCCTTCATTTCTGTGATGTTGTAGTGACACACACTGCTCTACAGAAAACCTCCCAGCTAAAAAAAACAAACCATGAGGTCAAAGGAACTGTCTACAGCATTTCTGAAGGTTCCTCTGAGCTCAGTGGGCTCCGTGGTTCTCAAACAAAAGATGTTTAGTGTAACCAGGACTCTTCCATGAGCTGGTCGCCCAGAACACTGAGCCACCGAGAACCTGATGGTCTGACTGAGCTTCAGAGATCCTGTGTGGAGACGGGACAAAGTTCCTGAAGGACAACCACTGATCTGGGCTTTATGGCTGACAGGTTAAACAGGTTTCTCCTAAAAGCAAAACAACTGGAATCTGCTTAAAGGACTCAGACTGTGAGGAACAAGATTCTCTGGTCTGATGAAACCAAGACAGAACTGTTTGGCCTTGTTTCTAAACATTAAGCCTGACGAGTTCTTATTTTTTAACAATAAGAACTGGAAAATTGATCAGGGTTTAAGGAAAGCTTATTGAAGAAAAATACGTAGATGTCAATAAGAAATCTGTTTCACAGAGTTCAGGACGTCAGATTGGGCCGAAGGTTTAACTTCCAACATGACAGAGTCCTGAAGCACTCAGAGAAGAAACACAGGGACAAGTGTGTGAAAGTCCTAGAGCGGTCCAGCCACAGACTGACTAGAACGCTATCAAACATTTCCTTAAAAAAAAAAACGAAAATGGCTCCACTAGTGGTCCCTATCCGACTGAAATAAGCTTGAAGGGATTTACAAAAAAAAAAAACAGAGAGAGGAGAGTAAAACTTGTTACATCAAACCCAAGAAGACTCGAGGCTGAAACTGCTGCCAAACGTGCTTCAACTCAGGACGAAGTAAAGACTCTGAATACTTATGGGAATGTAATACTTCAGGTGTTTATTGTTTTGTTTTTTGTTGTTGTAATTACAAAATTCTAAAAAATTTTGTTTTCATTTTCTCATTAAAGGGTGCTGAGGGTAGATTAATGATGGAAAAAAATATATTATTGTATCACCGAGTTGCAAAATAACAAAATTGCTATAAATGAAGAGGATCTAAATACTTTCTGAACTCGCTGTGCTGTTGATAGTCCAAAGCATTTTGATCTGCCTGATTTCTAAAGTTACCTGGACTTTTGCTTTAACATTCCCTTTCTGTTTAGAGTTTCCAGGTTAATCTTGAGTTTTAACCTGGCATGAAACTATGAAAAGAAAGAAGGAACTGAGATGTGGGCATGTGTTGTAATCTCACTTGTGCTTCATGCTTTTTATTCTTAGATTGAGTGGTTTGTCACCATTCCAAGGGGACACTGATGAGGAGACGCTGAAGAATATTCTTGCCCTAAAGTATGAGTTTAATTACCACTACTTCAGTACAACCAGCGCCATGGCCAAAGATTTCATATTGAAGCTTTTGGTGAACAATCCCATGTATGTTGTATAGGTACAGTATTTCTCTTGTGTGATTGTCTAGTAAAGTGCCTTTAAATGCTTGTTGAACGGGACACACGTGATCATTGTGGACACTAGAAGACAACAACAGTCAGAAGGAAGACACGAACATTTCTGATGACACAGTTGACATTACTAAAGTCTTCCAGTCAAAAAAATCCACAGTTCAGTCTCTGTCAAGCTTTGAGCAATACACTGAATCCAAGTTTCCCTGATTCGTTAATTTTGAGTTTTAATAGTTCTCCTCATACATGCTGGGAGGGGGGTTTCTGGACACACAAGCTTTATAGATCAGCTTAAAAACAAGCAAGCGTGTTGTGTGCATTCTGCCATGGAATATCAATGGTGTAACTGTGCCTCACACACCCTAGAAGTTTAATATTAGCTCATGTAGCGGTCTCTCGCACCGGTATGACATTTTTGAAAAACAGGTGTTTTACAAGCCTGCAAAAAGATTCAAAATGGGTCCTCGTTCGGCTGGCTTTCATCCTGTCAGTTTCTTCAAACTCAGTGCTCTCTGATGTCACGGCTGATAAAATAAGAAAGCTAACTAACGGTAGTCGCAGTTTGGTACTTACCTTGGTATGAGGATTTGTAGAGTAGGGCAGAACAAGAAAAAGGAATAAATGCTAAATGGTACTTTTATTTATTTATTTTATAGACGATGCTCCCAGAAGACAAGACAAAAAAAACTAAAACAAGTAGTGGGGAGGTTTTAAGGTAGTAAGTAATGCACATCATTGTAGGATTTGTTAACTGGTAAATTCACTATAAAATAAAAAAACTCTCATACTTTAGACTGGATTTTAAAAAAAAGACAGTAAAGTGTAAAAAGTAACCCAGAGGCCATGTGTCAAACAGAAAGTTTGATCAACTCCAGGGAGGTATATCTTAAGAAGACATTATTAAAAAAAGAAAATGAAACAAAAACCAAGGAGTATTTGTTTCAATTAATTTGACCAAAACATCATGCAAAACAAAACACAGCACAGAACTGAAACGTTCCCTGTGTGAAAATACAAAATAAATAAAAAGGGAAACACTCCTCAAACTTCTCAGCCAGCTGAGTGGCTGTGGGAGAAAAGAAAGCTTGATATCAGGAGTAGTGAATAAATGCACGAATGGCTTGCCACAGTCGTTTTTAAATCGTCACCTAAATGATAGAACTGCCTGCCATATCTGCACATCATGTCTCTGCTGCAGCTGAAATCAGGCTGATCAGGGTTTTTAATTTCATACAGTTTGATTTGACTCAAACAGACAGGTGTTTACTCACACCCCTACGAACTATTGATAACTATTTGACAGAACATCACTTCAAAATGACCTGACTCTCCCTTTAACTGTGTTATCTTGTAACAGAACGTAAAAAAATGCACTTTACAAATGGTGGAGTTTAGCTCAGTGCATGTGTTGCAGTGTCTCTGCTCTGTGAGATATTGTTTATCTTGTGTTGATGTCTGTTGCAGTGAGAGAATGAGCGCCGAGGAGTGTCTGCGTCATCCGTGGATAAAGGTTACTCCAAGTCCTCCTCCCTCAAACATCCATTTTTATTCGTTTGGTTTTGTCTCCTGCGTTGCTCCGGTATCTGCGGTGGATGTTGTTTGTCACCGGCCCAAATGTTGTTGTGTGTTTTTGTTTTTTTTCTCAGCCCATCACGCGCAAACAAGCAGTCAGCAGGAATCGGTCCTCAATCAACATAAGGAGCTTCAAAAAGTTTAATGCAAAGAGGAAATGGAAGGTGCGTCTGCACGCACACTGTGTAGTGAAACATGGCTTTTATTTCATACCACTGTGAGACAGTCTGCAGAAGAACAGAGATAATCGGTGCACACCTGTCAGTACCTGTGTCTGTGATGATGTTGCACATCAACGTAAACGGCTACAGATTGTAAACACTTCTATTTAGACAAAAACTAACATTTAAACTTATTACATTTTTTTTTTACTGCTTTTGAAGCCAAAACTGGGAAGTAATTATAATTTTAAATAATGTGGTTATTAAAGGCTTATCATTCCTTGGAGAAATGTATGTCACTCACCGCCTTCCATGTTAAAGTTTCAAACTGAGATCGTCTGATGTTGAGAAAGGAGTTGTAGCTGGTTTGGTCTCACGCCATCTGTTAGCGCCCGGAGTATGTGTTGGGAATGACTCTTGGCTGCAAGTTCATCAAATTTTAGTTCAATATTTGTAAAACTATCCGGATTTTAGTCTTTTTTTTGGTTTGTTTTCTAAAGTCAGTTGAGTGTGGCAGACATCTTAAATTGAGTTGGCCCCAAAACCTAATTAGCTGTAGATGTATATCCAGTTATTATACCCTGAGGGTTTCAGTAAAATCCATCTAGTGCAGGGGTGGCCAATCCTGGTCCTGGAGGGCCACTATCCTGCATGTTTTCCTTGTTTCTCTGTTCCAACACACCTGATTCAGAGGTTAAATCACCTCTTCATGTTCTGCAGAAGCCTGTTAATCACCCATTGATTTAAATCAGGTGTGTTGGAGCAGAGAAACAAGTAAAACATGCAGGATGGTGGCCCTCGAGGACCAGGGTTGGCCACCCAAGATCTAGTGGTTCATGAGATATTTTGCTAACAGACAGTCACACACACAGAGACAAAATTATCCTCCACCTCCACTTTTCAGCAGCAAGTGATAATGACTTGGTGTGCATTCATCCTCTGTCTTAATTGAATAGGGAAAAAAAAAGGTTACAATATCCTGTTCAGAAAATAAGTTAGATGACACAAAGATGATGAGATGTGATGTGTCATATAAGGATCTCCAACATGTTCTAACCCAACTCTCCTCTAGATGTCCTACAACATGGTGCGGATGTGTAACAGGTTTTTCAGCTTGAGACTACACTGTAAGGGCAGCTTCAAACCAGATCCATTAGAGGTGAGAACACTTTGCAGTAAATGTTTAACCTCTGGTCACTTTTTGTCCCTTGATGGAACGCAAAAAGGCTTAAAAATACCCTCCATCCATCCTTTCGTCTGGTTCCTCTTGTGAGCTGGATAACTTGAAAAATCTGAGATACCGACTTCCATTTTGGTGTATGGCTTCGTCTAGGCATAAGTAAGGTCACTATCGAAAATTGGGTTGCCACGTCAAAAACCAAGATGGCCACCGCCATATTTATATGTAAACCGGCCACCCCATGGGTTTGAGGAAACTATACTTTTAAGCTGAATGAAAACTAGAAACTAGAGTTTCCTCATATAATTAGGGTGGCTGATGATTAATGTATGGTGGCCATCCTCTGGCTCCTCCATTGCATTTGGTGGCGGATAGAATTGCTCCCTCTGATCACCAGGATACGTCACTCTGCGCCGCCTCGGACAGAGAATCAGCACTACAATAAGATGAATTCTCCCTCCAAAATTTTATCAGCAAAGATATAATGTAAGACTTCACCCTTTGTGAAAAACTGTCTCTAAACCTAGTTTCAGTCAATATGAAACACGGGGGAACAACATCGCTGTCATTGGGTGCCCATCGGTTAAGGTTTACTTGAATTCCCCGTTCAATTCAAGTCTAGAAAAACAGTAATCTCAAAAACTAAAAACATTCACTATTCAAGACCTTCAGTGACGGTGGACATCGGTGTATCCCTTGTTGAAGTGGTGTTCTGGTAAATAGTTAGTACCTTGTTTCACACTAGCTTGACGTTTTTGAGAAACAGTTGGTTTATAAGCCTAAAAAACAATATATGCTCTCGTTCCGTGAGCCATTAGCTGAGCCTGGAGGAAGACTTCTGCCCTTTTCCGATCTATGAGAGATGTCAGGGCTGACTAACTATTGATTGCTATTTGTCAGAACATCACTTCAAAAATGACCAGACTATTCCTCTAACAGAGGAGTTTTATTCAACTCTGTTAGTGTAAACTAAGCTAAACGCTTCATTATTTAGATTTCTTGGTGACTGATATTTCCAGTCTGATAAGAGGTTTGCACACTGTCGATCACATTTTTTGCAGCCTCTTGACCAGTAATTCTCTGACGTTACACAAATGTAGCCGTTTAGCCTCGACATCTATCTCCTAGAAGTCTTTTTTCAACGTCACAGTTCCGCCTGAGCCTTGTGCAGTAAAAGCTGAACTTTGAAATGGTTAGTGTGGCTGCAAAAATAAATCATGTAATGCTGCACCAGAAGGGCAAGGCTAAGTGAACTATTAAAAATAGGTATACTTTAAACTACAAACTTAAAGAGATAAACAGGGATTAGCAGTGACTTCAGCCTTTGTTGTAAATTTGTTCTTTTTGCGAAGTTGTTCTGCAGTTTTAGCGGAAGTACGCTGCAAATGTGTTACCTGTTAAAATGACTTCATCTCTCTGCCTAATATAGTTGCCTTCCAGTAAAATGAAAACAAACCATCTTTCAATTATAAATGGCTTTTGTTTTTGTGTTTTGTTCAGGCTTTATTGTTGTCTAACTCAAAACTCATACGTTAGTTATTATTTTATGTATGTATCGGAAACTGCTTCTTTGCATTTAATGTTTTTGCAAGTAGTAGCTGCACAAAAACCTCAAGTCTGACAACATGGTAAACTGGTTAACACCTTTGAAAAACAGTTGTGGTCCAAAAGAAAAAAAAGAACACCCTTTTTTCAGTTCTATGGTTTTACATATCAGGACATAAAAAGTGTCCAATCTTTGACACGTTCTAAAACTATTCAAATCTAATCTCGAGCAAACAAAAACACACAACAGATTCCACCGTGGCATTATTTATTAAACAAAATGAAGCCAAAATGGTAAAGCTGTGAGTGAAAACTGTGTCCACCCCCTGATCCAGCAGCTTGGAGAACCTTCAGCAGAAATAACTCTCAGTAGTGGTATTCTGTCTCTCACATGGTTGTAGAGGAATTTTGGCCCACTCTTCTTTCCATCCTTGCTTCAGTTCATTGAGGTTTGCAGACATTTGTTTCTGCTCAGCTCTCTTAAACCTCCTGAAGCCCTCAAAAGAGAGAGAGAGAGAGATGCCCTTGTAACTTTGGGTCAATTTGACCTGAAGGCAACGGGAGGGTTGGACTTCGACTGGACCATTACCTTGATTCTTTTATTTTTGAGCCGTTCTGTTGTAGATCAGCTGCTGTGTTTAGGATCATTGTTCTGTTGCATCATGACCCAGTTTTGGCCCTTCACCACCATGTTGACAGCTGGTATGAGGTGTTATTGCTGATATGCTGGGTCTGTTTTTTCTCCAAACATGCTGCTGTGCGTTCTGGGTAATCAACTGTACTTTGGTCAGTCGTGCTGCCATGTTGATTTTACAAAGAGGAGGTTTTCTGCTGCAGCCCTTTTTCTAATTGTCTGGTCTTGACCTTTGACCTTTAACCTGCTGACTGAGGCCTGTAGAGTCTGAGACGGAGCTCATCACTCGTACTAAACATTCTCAGTTATGAATAATCTTCCTCTCTGTAGAAAGATGGACTCCAAATAGTTTGGAAATGACCTTTGACCCTTCCCAGTTTGATGAGCAGCAACAGCTGCTTCTCTAAGGTCATTGCTGATGTCTTTCCACCTTGGCATTGTGTTAACACACACCTGTCTGCTCCAGAGCAGCAAACTGACTAAACTCCTGCTTTTATAGAGCTGATGATCAGTTAATCAATACATTTGATCAGCAGCTCCTGGCTGATCCTGAACCTCTTAAATCCTCTGGAAGCAGCAAGACTGGACTCAGTTTTTACACAACTTTTACATTTTGGCTTCATGTTTGTTTAATAAATAATAACATGATGGAGCCTGTTGTTTTTTTGTACCAGTGAGGTGAGATTTAAATGATATTAGAACCTGACGAATACCGGATCATTTTCATTACACTCTGATACCTAAAACCCTAAAATTGGAAGACAATTGACTTTCTTTGTCCCATGACTGTAACACCTTGTAGATTATAACATACCTATAATCATAATAAAACCAAATATAGCAGAAGGCAGAGTGGCATGAACACCTGTCCTGTCAAAGAGAAGCCCAATGGACAGTGTTGACTGAAGTATGTTTCTGAGTGTCGCCAACAGTTTAAAATTCAACTTTTTTTTTTTTTTTCCGCAGAGAAAATGTGAAAGCGACGTAGAAGACGCAGAGAGCAACCCCGCCTCCCTGATGCGCCGAAGACTCAGTTCTTAGAGGAAGGCAACAAAGGACTGAAGGCAGTCTCTTGTTACGACGGTCAGTTGAAACTGGCCTAAAGATGATCAACCTACAGGACAGAGGTGCTGAACTGTATGAGCCGTTGGGTCCACCTTCAGTGGATAATCTGGAGAAGAGCTGCATATCTTCAACAATCTTTTATAAATCGTACAAGTTGGCGTTCACACTAGACCACAGCATGAACACAGACTTATGAGACTTATGACTAAGAGCTAACAAATGGATTTTTTTAATGAAATGTATTTTATGCAAAAAAAAATATTTTTATGTGCCAAATCCTGACTCATCATATACTATATCTATATACGTAGTTTTAAATGTTGTCTGATAAACACGGGTGCCGTGGTGCATGAAATCGCCACAGCACATTCACATTCAAACACTGGACATTAATCGGATCAGCCATTTCAGCTTCGTTGAGTTTGGTGTACTTCCCGAGAACCGTTCAGGTTTCAGGACGGGCTGGACGTTCAGAACCACCAAAGTTTAAACCGTCGACTGGGAGGAAATTTGTCGTGTGTGCCGGGTGTGAGGGAGCTGGGCTTAATAACACTAGGTTTCTTTTTTCACATTTTAACTTGGGTGACATTTTCGTTTTGGCTCTTTCTTGAACTGTACTCTTCTTATATTTTGTAATACTTTTGCCATGCTGTGACATTTTTAAGGAGCAAGGTTGTAGGCTTTAAATTCTGGTTATTTAAACATTGTCGATTCACAGCAGAAATTAGATCAAGGCACTGTTCAGAATATCTATCTGCTGCCCAGATTTGTCTCTGGGCCTACAAGATTTGAACCTTCAGGTGTTTCTAAATACTGCAAAGCTCATTTTGTCAATTTTCCCCTCAGATGTGAGTAAGGATAAATATGACCAGTTTCTTTTTTTTTTTTTTATATTAACATCTGAATTTCTTGCTTACTTAATGGTATTGTATTCTGTTGTAAAGCTAAGCTAATGCAATTAGCTGAGCCGTGCTTTAACTTTAACTCTTTAATGTCATTTATTTAAAAAATATACTTCTGACTGCTTGGAAATGAATTCATTCTCTGACTTGGGGTCTAAAAAAACAAAAAAAAAATCAGATTTTTGACTGTTGGATGGTCTGTTCATCAGGCACTATCTGATTGGTGCAGCTCTAATTTTCATAACCTAACAAATAATAAGTAACAAATATTCATCTATTATTTTTTTTATAATTTTGTTTTATAAGTTTCTCCTTTCTGGGTTGCGGGGAGCTGGTGCTCATCTCCAGAAATCCCTGTGTGAGAGGTGGGGGACACATGGAGACAAACAACCATTCACGCTCTCACTCACACCTGGGGACAGTTTAAAGTTACCAGTGAACCTAACATGCATGGTTTTGGGTCAGTGGGAGGAAACCCACTTGTGCAGAAGAGGCCCCGCAGAAAGATGACCCTGCAGCCATCTCACTGAGAGGCGACAGCTCTAACCACTGCACCACCGTACTGCCCATCTAACAAATGCCACGGGAGGAATAAAAGTGCCTCTGTTGAGGTGAAATCAATAAAAAAACAAAATGCAAACAATAAGCAGCTGTTTTACTGCCTGCATTCTATTATTTGGCTTGGCGGGTGCATCATGTCATGCCAAAAGGAAAATAAAAGGGGCAAGGGGGGGACCCTAAAGCCAACAAGTAGCTCATGTCATTCAAACCACAATTTGATTGTGTTACTAGCTCATACAAGCTTTGTCAACTGTGAGGATGGTCATTTTTGACAGGTTTTAGTAAATACGTGAATATAACCACCTCCAGCAGAGTGTAGTTTGATATTTTGGGTTACAAAACAGCAGTATGCCAAGCTAGATTAAAGGAGCACTTGGCAACCATGGTTTGTTTTCTGAACAACAGTTTTTGACTTTAGGGATTCACAATTGAACAATAGCAATCTTGACCTTTCTGTTCAATGTGAGCTGCAGTCGTAAGAAAAAGAAAGTCCATCCTCTTTCAGTTCAAGGGTTTTACATATCAGGACATAAGAACAATCTGGCAGCTTTTAAGTGACTCAAATCTCACCTCGACTGTACAAAAACACAACATGTTTAACCACATTATCAAAACTAACCCATTCAAAAGTCGAAATGTTCAGCTCATTCAGGACATCCTGGTTATAACCTCTGGTTTTTATAATTTTTATAAATCTTTATTTGCAAATGTTTTCCCCATAGAAATACATTAAATCTTTAATTCCATTAAAAACATTTTTTAATCTACTTCAGCTTCCTTGCTTATTTCTTATGCCACTTTTGACTACCATTTTGATACTTTTTAAACCTATGGTTTTAGCCTGAAACTCCTGGCACGAGGCACAGCAGGTCATATGCATTCCTTTAAGGAATGCTAGGCCTTTAATCTAAATTTATTCTTTCATTGCAGAGGGTGATAATTAGTAGCTTTTATTTAACAAAAAGAATTACACAGCTTTTTGGTTTTTCTTAAAAAAAAAAAGTATTTTTATTTATGTTAATAAAGTTCAGCTGGCTCTAAATTTCCCGTCTGAATTCAGGTCACCACACAGACAGTACAAGATTCCAGACAGCTGTACAGTAGCAACCACAGCTCGAATTGTTTTGACACATGAACCAATTTGCAAATTTCAAGGAATAGTCCCGTCTTGTCAGCAATAATTTCTAACCCTCAACTTTTACTTTCTCCTCCAGACTCCTCTTAAGCACGCTGCTTGTTTAATCAAATTGTTTGCTCTGGTCGCTGTGCGTTTCCACTTTACTCCCAGTCGGGGGGGGGGGGGGGGGGGTTGACCGCTGCAGAGGCTTCAAGGGGCTTGAAGCCTCTTAGTTCCCTCCCCAAGCTTCAATCCCAGCGACAGGTTCTTAGTTCTTCTTGGCTTTTGGAGAGTCATATTTCCTCTTGCTGGAGTACCAGAGGAGCAGAGGAATTCCAATGGAGGGAAGAGTCATCACACCGAACGCAGCCCAGTCCAGCTAATGGAGAGAAGTGAAAACGAGGGATTTAAAAAAAAAAAAAAAGTATAAAGAAACCACAGTCAGAACTTAAACAGTAAATTGGCCGCAGGCTTGTGGGCTTCCACACTATAAAACAATATTCATACACATCTAGCAGAGACTGAATGGCTGACAACCACTCGTGATTTACAGCTTTTACCCCCCAAACAGAAACTCCAAGATCATAATAAACCTTATGGACAAGATGATTGACTCAACCAGGGGCGTCACTAGGTTTTAAGGACAAGGGGGGCTTAGCCCCCAGGAGATGCACAGGATGTGAGCAAATGTAGTGGGCGGAAATAAATTTCTCAAACAGCTAAGAAAACCTGAGTTGCTTTTCCACATTTTTGGACACATTTAACAGATACCTTACTGTAAACGTTTTAAGCAACCAAATATATTTTTATTCAGAACATCAACAAACAGGAAATATGTTTACAGTTTTAAGAAAATGGAACTTTTTTTTTTTTATTTTGTGAATTGAATATCACTATACTGTATTAAATGCCAGCTAATGTACACTATAATGTTTGGTGCTGATGTATACCCAGTTATGAAGTCTAACTGTGACTTTATATATTATATAAAATCTCTCAGTTATTCCACAACACTGATTTCGATTAACTGACACAAGAATGCTTCTGTAGAAAACGGTTATTACTGCTATAACATTCTCCAGTAAACCTTCCACAGGTGGCCCAGACAGTATTTTTCACATGTAATTATTTCACCATATCTCTGATGTCTCATCCTCATGACAAAATACAGACAACAGAAAAGCTGACTGGAATAACTTTTAAACAAGCTTACAAATAATTTCTGCAGTTTAAAATATATCACAGTGGAATATTATATTAGTTAACACTACTAAGAATATTTAAGTAAGTTGAGCAATGTATTCTTCTTATAAATGTAGCTTTGATAGCTGTATGTTTAAGGTTTCCAGCAAAAAAGTGTGGGAAAAACAGTTCAGTATTCAGTGAGTTATGAGTGATTAAACACACTGATACTTCATTGTGCCTGCCAAACAGAATACACAGAGTGGAGCCAGCGACTTTTCCAAGATGGCAGCCATGCGGCTCAACAGCAGCAATATCAGTCCATGATGCACCTGCTCTATATATTTTACAGAAGCAGTGATGATTAATACTTTATTGAAAAACTTTCGTATGTCCATTTTTTACTGAACATTCTCCTGGTCTGCTCACTGAATGTTCATGCTGCTCTTAGCTGGCTCTGCTTGTAAACTTGCCAGCAAACTGGTATCACGGTTGCAGAGAAAACGTGGACTGGAATCCATGTAGTGTTGGAGTATGTTATATGAACAAGTGGAATGGATTAGATAACGAAGTTTGTAGGGAAAACATGGACTGGATTTTATGTGGTGAGGAAATAGTCTATGAACAGGTGGAATGGATTTGATAACGACGCACCAAAGAGGATCTCTACCTTACACTGTAAAGAAAAAGAAAACTGACAGATTTATGATCATATATTTGAGTTAATAATGAAATAATTATGGTTATTTATTTAAACTCATATTCTGGCCACATTATATTGAATTTTTGTAAAAAAAAATAAAAAAAAAGAATTTTTTTTTGGCACCAAAATTATTTAGGGGGGCTTGAAAACATTTTAGGGGGGCTGAAGGCTGAAGCCCCCCTAAAACAGGCCTAGTGACGCCACTGGACTCAACCAACTCTAAACTTTAGAAACTGAACAACTCAGGGTTCCTAACTTCCTACTGGGGGCATCATTTCTCATACAAACTGACAGTCATGTCAATGATTGCAACAGGAATAGAGGGTGAAGGTAAATGTTTATTTTAACTGGAGCACAAACAAATGTGCAAAAACCTGAATTGTTTTAGAAGATAACATCAACACATTGTAAGTTCAGAGTCAAAGAACTTAGTTAAAAACACACCAATAACACTAAAGTGTTTGCTGTTCCCAGATAATTGCCCCTGCCTGAGTGGGTGCCACCATCCCACCCACACAGACTGATTTGACCCACGAGCATTTCTGCAGCACTACCAGACAGACCTCTTGGGCAGAGATCTGCAGAAATGCTTGGCTTTCTGGAAGCTTCTCTGTGGATCATGGCTGGAGCTCTGTAAGAGTGACCGTCAGGGTCTTGGTCACCTCCTTGACTGAAGCCCTTCTTCCCCGATCGCTTAGACGGGCCGAGCAGCTCCAGGAACAGTCCTGCTAGTTCCAAACTCCTATTTACAGATGGACGCTCTGCTTATTGGGACCTTCAATGCTGCAGGACATTTTCTGGACCTTCCCCATGTCTGTGTCTCGATACAATCCTGTCTCTAGAAGTCTGAAGACCCTTGGACTTTCTGTCTTGGTTTGTGCTCTGACAACTATGGGATCTCCTACAGATAGATGTTTGGATTTCCAAATCTCATCAGAAACCGGATGAATGTTATGGAGAGAAAATAGTCGCAAAATATCTGTGTGTGTGTAAAAGGGTTTGTGTGCATGTAAAAATATTTGTGCGTGTGTAAAAGGATTTGTGTGCGTGTAAAAGGGTTTGTGTGTGTAAAAATGTATTTGTAACTCGTGTAAGCATCTTTGTGTGTAAGTTTGGATAGTTGTATCTGTGAAACATGATGATAAGCCTTAAAAAGAAAAACCTTTTCCTACGCCTCCAAATGTTGAAAAAGTACACACAAGTCACCAGATACACACACACAAAACTGCAGTTACGTACAGATCCAGTTACGAGTGCACAACTATTTTTGAGACTCATTTCACGCTTCCGGGGAGCTCCCAGATTTGTGCGTAGATGTTGCGTTTAGGTGCTAGTAGAAAGCTGGGTCATCTGAGTTTTCTTCTGAACTTTTTTTTTTCCTTAGTTCAACACGGTCAGTAAAACGTGCAAGTTTTAACATCCACTTACTTCTGACGGTAGATCACAACCACGATCACCGGGCTGACCCGCCATCTTGTTTCTTCTCAGTTTGACTGAATGCTTTTCCCAGTCAGAGCAGAATAAACTTCCACCACCTAGTGGTCGAATTTTTTACCCATGCAATTACAGTTGTACAAGTCCCAAATGTGGATTCATATATAAACAATCTCACAGTATTAAAAAGTAGATGTGGGTGTAATGACATATTTTTCTCTCACAAAAATATGTCTTAGCCACGAGACAAGTAAAGAGGGAAATATGTGTTGAACTATGTAAAAAAAATAAAAAAAAAGTTCCAAAGAAAACTCAGATGACCCAGCTTTCTACTAGCACCCAAACGCAACATCTACGCACGTAACTGCAGTTTTTTGTGTGTGTATCTGGCGACTTGTGTGTACTTTTTCAACATTTGGAGGCGTAGGAAAAGGTTTATTTTCTTTTTAAGGCTTACAATCATATTTCACAGATACAACTATCCAAACTTACACACAAAGATGCTTACACGAGTTACAAATACATTTTTACACACACAAATCCTTTTACACACGCACAAGTATTTTTACACACACACAAATCCTTTAACACATGCACAGATATTTTGAGACCATTTTCTCTCCATAGAATGTGAGCTCAATTTTGAGCATCATTGCAAAGGTTGTGAATACTTATGTATGCGTTATACTGTTCCATTTTGGAACAAGTTGATAGATTAACTTAAACCAAAACAATCTAGTTCATGGTAGCCCTACTTTAGACCGGAGGAAAGAAAGAACAGGTGTTCCTGTAACACTTACATAGTGTGGGGAGAACCGCCGGTCAAACTCTCTTTGAGCCAGGATGCCACCCTGTCCAGGGGCGCTGGTGTAGCCCACCTTCAAGAAGATAAAACATGTCAGCATTCCTCACCACCCCACACACACACCCAATGCTTCCATTCAGAGATGTTCAGCTGCTCTTACCACCACCTCTCCTCCTTCCTGGGCCACGTAGCTGACAGAGGCCGAGGTGAAATTAAAGTAGCCGGCCTTCAGGGGGCGCAACACCACCGTGTGAGAAACATTGCTCGCTCTGAATGTCATGGTTAAACTGATAACACGAAAATGGTGTTGACCCATGCACATTTGAAATAAACTATAAACTGGGATTCTCCTACAAGCCAAGCTACCCTGACACCTCATCATCACAGGTCATGTTACAAAATGTCCTGGGCATCACAATGTTCAATGATGTCACAGGTGTACAACAGTTCAGTTCAAGGATACGGTGCAATTCTGTCCCATTTAACGTTCAACATTCCCGAGACGATTCCGAAGTCCTCAGGAGGAAAGGAATCATCAGAAAGCTCCACCTCGAGGGCAGCACTGTGGAGAGGGACAAGACATTGAGTTAAGTCACACCTACAGTACCAGGCCTGCTGGAGACAAGTGGCTACAAGCAGTCAAATGGACAAATCCTGGGTAATGAAACATTAATAAGGTTTTATTTTTGTTATACAGTTTATCTAGAGGGTTTGTTTAATGGGTGACTGTAGTGAGTCAACATGCTCAGTTTTAAATGTTCACAGTAAGTAAATGCATCCAACCCATTCAATAATACAGATATAGTAAATATGAGTAAATTTATATTTTGTGGCTAAAAAGAAAAGATCCAATCAAATATAAATGAAAAAAGTAAAGACTTAACATTCACTGAAAAAATGTATATCGCCCGCTGATAATGTGAGATCTTATGACGCGTTATTGCTTGATGTGTAGAGCATTACTCTCAGCTACTACCACACCAACCTTAGCTCGACATCTGTAAAATTCACTGATTTGGAGCCTTTTTGTGTTTTCTTATGACCATTAGTTGTGACCGCCATCCTAAATCTGGTTGACTCCAAAAGATAACCAGTCGTAGATGTACATCCAATGATTAGCTTCAAACAGTTCAAATTCTTCAATATTTCAGGAGATATTTTGCTAACAGACAGGGTTGATGCCAGCAGTAAGGTTTTAACAGGGTTTCTGCAAGTTTCATTTTTAAAGACAACTGTTTAAATCTAGGACCGACATGAACTACAAAAAATAAAGAGTCACTAAATTTTCTTGCCTTTCATTCAAATTCAATCCAAATTATTAAAAATAAACTAGTTTTAAGAGCAGAGCAATCAAATATTTTCACAAAAGGCTGAACGTTCATGAATAAAGTCCTGACAGGACTGCTGCATGATGGGACTTGTAGATAACTTTTAACATCTGAAATCCTCAATGTCAACACAAAGAATGAAGGAGTGTTCACTGCACAAAAAAGGAGAAGCAAAAAATGAAATTTTAATTTAAAGCCGTGATAGCTGTCAAAATACATAATTTGTCAATGTTTTTTTTCTATTTTATTTTTATGCTTCTAACAATTTCTACATCATTAAATGATTGTTTGAATTCGTTAGAGTTCAGAATATCTCAGCACAGCTCATTTCATCTGATCTTAGCCCCAACTTTTGTTTTAATGCTCCCCACCGCTCGATTTCCTCCCTTAAATGACTCCACTTCCGTCGACTCTCGTCCTCGCAGCTTTTAGTCGTTTCTTTTCAGACGAAGAGAAGAACTTGACCTTTTCTCTTTCAACCTGTTCATCTGTGATTCCTCTGTTCGCCCTCCGACTCAGTTTACGTCCGAGGATTATTTTATTGACTCAATATCTGTCACGCACCGAGACTGAATTGAACTTCGTTCGAATGTAAACAATTTGTAATTGTTGGCAACAATACATGACTCTGCTGATCCCACTCATTTATTACTAATTATTTGGAAGGCTTTTGTTTGTGAATGATGCTTACTTTGTGGCCATTTTTTTTTTTTTTTTTTTTAAATCAAAGATGACAAACGCATACAAAAAAAATTAAAATCCAAAACCATTAAAAAAAGAAAACCGTTATTTTGACAGCTAAAATGGCTTTAAGCAAACAAACTGAGCAATGTGTAGCACTTGTGTTGGGGAAAATGCTCGGCTACTACCACACCAAATCTCAGCTAAATATCCGTAAAATTGTCTTTAATGTGTTCACTAAGGCCAGTTAGCTGTGGCGGCCATCTTGACCTGGACTGATTCCAACTATAGATGTAAACCAGGGGTAGGCAACCCTGGTTCTTGAGTACTCCTTTCCTGCACGTTTTCCTTGTTTCTCTGCTCCAGCACACCTGATTTGAATCAATGTGTGATTAACAGGCTTCTGCAGAACAAGAAGAGGTAATTTAACCTCTGAATCGGGTGTGTTGGAGCAGAGAAACAAGGAAAACATGGAGGATAGTGGCAGTCCAGGACCAGTGTTGCCTACCCTTGATGAGCCCATATGACTACTCCCAGTTTCAGTAAAAAACAGTCCAGTGGTCCTCGGGGTATTTTGCTAACAGGGAATACCCGATCACGGACTGACCTGGAGCCCACATTGTAGATGTTGTACTGCAGGGTCAGGTCCCGGCCCTCCACAGCGTAGCGGTTCAGTAGGGCTTTGGAGGCCAGCAGCCGGGCTCCCTCCTCTCCTGTCACTAGCACGAGCGCAGCCAGCAGCACGCTCACGCGCAGAACCGCCATGGTCATCTGGAGGAGAGACGAGGTTTTTACTGAAGACAAGAAACACGCTTCAAACTCTTTATATTAGCCCATGAAGGGCGGACGGTGCTCGGGAACGAATGGCTGTAACTGTGGGTGTCCAGTAAAAACTACCAAATACAATATACACAGACCGACAGGAGTCTGTATAAACCTGTAGCCAAGCCTAAAATAATTAAATCAAACCTACATTCGTCGCCATCTATAAGTTAAAGTAAAACGCTTACGTGGACTTATTGTATTGTCTACGTTGACACTCTGTCGGAAAACCCGCAGAAATATTTGCGCTCAATGAATCTACATAAGTAGCACAGGTTTAGTTTTATAAATTGCCAACATATAGCTGAATAAACTCTTAAAGTAAACGAAAAATGAAAACAAAACAAGGACCAAGAGAGATCCTTACCGTGACAAGTCTTTAAACCGTAGTAAAGAAGGAAGTGGTGCGCATGCGCAGTGACTTAAAGCTAACGTGTACCTAATCATCCAATAGTAGGAGAGAAAAACTTATTTTCTTCTTCTTCTTCTTTTAAATGGCGGCTGGCAGACACCTTTAATGTGCATTACTGCCATCTTATAGAATAGAATAAAATAGAATAATTTTTTTTGCATACTGCATAAACATCATGTCTTTTTGGGCTGAAGTATTGACAACATTTCTCGAAATTCAACAAAAAAAAAAAAAAAATGAAAGACCTAAATTAGTAATTTATGATAAGAAATGATGGAGTTGTAGCCGTTTTGGTCAAACCTTGAAAATCTTGTTATACTCAACATCAAGCAATATTGTGAAATCTTCTGCCATCTGTTAGCGCTCAGAATATTGATTAGAATTGACTTTCAGCTCTCACCGCACCAGACTTTAGCTCAATATCTGTAAAATTGACTGAGTTATAGCCATTTATGTGTTTTCTACAGTCATTTGGCTGTGGTGGCCATCTTAAATTAGGTTGACTTTGAAAGGTAATCAGTTGTAAATGTGCACCCAATGATTACGTTCTGTGAGTTTCACTTAAATCTGTCCTGTGGTTCTTGAGAGATTCTGCTAACAGACAGACAAGGTTGACTTCAATAGGTGATGGCAAAGTTTTAAACAGTGATTGATCACATCACATGATCAGTTAGCGTTATGAGTGAGGGATGAAACAGAGCTATGGCTACACTTAATTTTTACTGTAAAAATGACTGAATTTTAGCCATTTTTGTGTTTGCTCAAGCTTGGATCTCACTGGGCTGTGACTGCTGGCCACAAATTGCAAATAGCATTAGTGGGGGATTGGGGGTCTCCAAAATGTCTTGCGGGTGTTCCTAATTTGTTTGCACGAGTAGTAGGGCCTTGTAGTCTTGACACTTGAACTTTGAGAAGGTTCTAAACATTTGCAAAACAAAGTTCCTCTCACAATAGTTGCAGTTTCAAATCCATCTTAAACTTTCTTAATTCAGTTTCTGTTATTCTAGAGTGCTAGAGCTGTATTTTTGGTGAATTCCCACCAGTTTATTTTTGTATTCTTTTGCTATTGTAGGGAGTGTTTGTGAAAAAAAAAAAAACTCCTGTAATTATTCAGCGAAAGTGCAGAACTTCCCTTCAGCTTCATGAGAGTTTTCCTCTTTGAGCTCTCTTTATAACACCTGTGGTAACTACAGGTCTACCACCACAGTCGAACATCACACCTGTCACTGTCCCAGGTGCAGGTGACACTAGATGAGTAGAAAAAATGATAACAGTAATAGTTACCACAGCCCACTGAGCAGTAACAGGTCTGTAATGGCCTCCACCTGCTCCACACTGATTAACAGTCTACGTTTTGTCCATTTTCTCCAGCTCCTGCACTCAGTTCCACAGACTATCAGCGCAGGTGTACTGAAGCAAATGCTGCTTGCAGAGAATGCACAACATACTTTTCTTGCATTTAAGCAAGCATGTCAGTTATTTCAGGAGCCTAATGCCTGGTTTTAATAGAGCTGCCTCTTAAATTTCTTCTGTTTTGAAATGGGGAGTTATTTTGAAAATATCCAAGGCTACAACTCCCTCTGTCCAGGTCTATTCATGCCGAGGATAAAGTGTACTCCAGTAAATTAAATCATAAACATGGAATCAGCTGCCAAAATGGGTTCAAAGTGGGCTGAAGTGGGCCTCACAATATGGTGCATGGCTTAGAATGCAGTTATTTAAAAAAAGAAAAAATAACCATATGAAACATGACCTCATGGCTCTCTGGTTGCAAACATTCTGGATTTAGTGAGACTGAAGCTGAGAATTTACCTGTTTTCTTTCATTTTTCATTTGCCGTCTCCAACTAGTGAGAGTCCTGCAGAAAACCACTGAGAGTTATTGCTGCTAAAGGAGATTCTACAAGCTGCTGGATCACAGTTTTTCACTCACAGCTATTCTGATTTGGCTTTATTTTTGTTCAATAAATAATAACATAGTGGAACCTGTTGTGTGTTTTTGTTCACTTCAGGTTAGAGTTGAATAATTGTAGAACCTGGTAAAGACCAGCTCAGGTGTATGTGTCGCACAGTGGAAATTTGTTTTTGTTTAAAGTGTGGTTTTTCTTGTTGGGTGTTTTTGTTGCATGTTTTTATTTTTCTATCTATTTGCATGGTTGTATTTTTCGGTCTATTTGCATGTTTGTATTTTTTTATCCACTGTGGACTCTGAGGACTAAATGGCTGATGCCGGCCACCTGCGCGGGGTGGGCGTGCCGGGAGGCAGCGTATCCGGGACCTGCTAGACGTTGGTGGTGGATTTTAAAGGGCAGAGAAACAACCAGGAAGTGTGTGTGACAGGGGACTGCGACCCCGAACGAGCAAGTGGTTTGTGCCGACGGATACCAGTGGGAACGACGTGTCGGATCGACAGCGGGCAGAGGGGGAACTCTGCCCTGGTCCGTAAGTAACGTTCCACTGATTGTCTGCAGGGACTCTTGCTGGTATAGCTGGGACATCCGCCGCTCGGTGATCGCTTTTCTGGCCCAGGTGTTTTGTTTTAACAGGAAGCCTGTGGGGCGGCGCTTTTCGTGGAGCGACTGGAGTGAGCTGCAACTTTCGCAGGAGGCGGTGGAATCGGGGCTGTGACGTCGGACTGGACGGAGCGCAGGATTCGCTGTTCGAATCGGACTCCGTGGATGTTGCCCTTGTAGGACCATTTTAGCTTGTTCAGGACTGGGACATTTTAATATTTTTTTTTATTGTGTTTTTATTCTCATTTAAAAAGAAAACTGAACATTTTTACCCCTTTTGGGAATAAAAATCCTGATCGATTGAACTGTCCTCCCTTGGTGCTGTGTAACTGTTTTCCTCCTCGTTGTCTGGGAACCTGTGATGCCCAACTGGCATTAAGCTGGGTGTTACATATGTAAAACCCTAGAACTGAAAGACTGTGAACTTTCTTTTTCTGTGTCCTTTCTGTAACGCTTGTTGTCATTTTTGTTACAATGAAGTCCATATTCTTTCACAAAACTTCATTATAAGTAATGAGACTCAGAGACCTATAGGTCCACATCTGGGTTCTTTTTGTCTCTACATTACTGAACACTTATTTTTATTTTAATTATTGTAAATAATATTAGACTGACTTACATTGTCCTGAGATGATCCATTCTGTACTTGATCATTTGTGCTTAACCCTTTTACTGTAATTGATTATGGTTAATAATTTCTTATCCATATGTTTTCCTTTTATTACACATCTGCTGTAAGCTGACTATTAATCCATTATTCCACATAATGTCATTTGCATTTTAAACCAAGAACATGCAGTCAGGGGAGGCAGACAAATAAAAATAAAAAACACAACAGTGAAAAAAAAATGTTTGGTTTGTAAGATTTTGCCTGTGTCCTGCTCAAACAGAGCAGAGATCTGTGAGGAGAGGCAGACTCCCCCCACTTTTTTGTGAAACAACAAACAAAAATGGTCAATAAAATACGCAAAAACACCTGAGCATGCTCAACTATTCACCACCCCTCCACCAGAGTCAATACTTTGTAGCCCCGCCTTTTGCAATTACAGCAGCCGTTCACTCATATTTAACCATTTTCTCACACAATAACCTTTTCTAAGTGTGAAAACTGTCACATTTCTAAGGTTAAAGGTAAAAGTCTGTAGGGCATTATACAAATGTATATTTCTTCAGTTTTTAATGTTTGAGTTTGCAAAGTTGTTCACACAACAGATTGATATTGGCGCAGGCAATTTACGCACACATTGTTTCACGCATTTCTAAAGCATGTAATAACTCTGAGACTATCTTCGTGCACAGGTGGCACAGTTAATGTTGCTTAACAGACGCAAAATGCGCAAAATATGAGCCTTTTGGCTTTTCAGTCTCCAGATTCTGATCAGGACTCTCGGCAGGATGGATGCCCTGACTACGTGCAGGTGGGCGTGCCCCAGTGTCAGTGGCTCCTCACTTCTCCAGGTGAATATTATGTAAAGCACCAGCGCAGCGGATTAGTGACTTATCAAGTGCGACGTTTTGACGCGTGATCATGCCTCGCCTGACCAGGGAACTCCAGCTCCTCGCGCTCCCGCTGCTGCTCCTGCTGCTGCTGCGCGAGAGCAGCTCAGCTGTTCAGAACGACGCCACAGAGGCGGTCGGTGTTCAGCCGGACCTTCACAGCCAGGATCAACCAGATGATGAAGACACAAACCAGGCCAGGCAGGGCGGGAGGCTGCCGGCTGACGCCGTGCGTAACGGTGAGTCCAAATTGCGCATTTGGCTTTAAATATCTAGACACACACTTAGAAATTAAATGCCAGATTTACTTAATCATGTAACCTAAGCAAGGAAAAGTTTGTTCCTGTAGCACTTTTCACAGTAAATTGAAATAGAATTCAGTAAAGGAAATAATAAACAAACAAAATATTGTGAAAGTACAAGAAAAGAAATAGACATACAATCATAAACATTAACTAAAAGCTTGTTTAAATAACAAAATATGTTCAGCTGTGTTTTTTTAAGGGAATTAACAGTATCAGTACAGAACAAACACAAGGGAGTTCTCTCCACAGCTGAAGTGCAAACAGCTTAAAAAGATTCATCTCTCCGAGTTTTAAAATAGGTCTTAGGAACAGCTTATATTCTCTGATTAGAGCACCCAAGTTGAAGTATAAGGCATTACAAATTCATAAATATACCCAAAAGATCGCCCACACACAGTTCTGAAAGTTAACACCAAGATTTCAAAGGGATTCTAAACTTAACTCATTAACTAAAATGGGATCAGAGTTTTAATTTGTGCCAAGCAGTCAAATAAATTTTCTACTTTTAAAAGCTTAGAGCTTTCAGCACAACCAGTGATATCTGATGTGATATGAATAATTCTCAAAAATTATATGCCGGTATGAAAAAACGCTAATAATAATACTAACAATAAACCTTTACACTTGACATGGGTGGTTAGTTTGTTGTTCTTTCAACCAAACGTCTGTGTTACTACGGGACTGTGTGTGTGCAGAACATAAACCGTTATCTGCGTATGGCATTGAATGCGTCAATCTGAAGATTTACTCAGCACCTGGTGGACTGATACATTCAGGAGGCTCAGTACATGGCCTGTGCTTTGCACACACTGCCTAAAATGAATTGCTGTAAATGGTAGAAAAGTTGTGCTGCACATGCTGTGGACCCCTAGAGTAGAACAGTGTAAGCAAAAGGTTAAAGTTGGAGTTTTTTTAGCATTGTATATTATTATTATTATTATTATTATTATTATTATTATTATTATTATTATTACAACAAACCCTGTCTAATTTGACTGTTAAAAGTTAACTAAAAGCAACAAATTCAAAATAAAATATCTGGGTAATTCTAACATCATATGTATTTTGTTTCTTAGAGCGTAATCTCTTATTGCAGTTATAATATGATGATAACTTTAGTAGCTGAAAGTTGATGAAACTGAGTTTGGTGGTGTTTTAAACTGGTTGTCAGCAAAGAGCTAAGCAGAAACAAAGACAGAAACATACAAACACTGAACACAACATTTCTTCTGTGTCAGGTCCAGACCAGAGCCAAGTGAAATGCAGAGAACTAAGATCCACAAAGTACATCTCTGATGGCCAGTGCACCAGCGTCAGCCCTATCAAAGAACTGGTGTGTGCTGGGGAGTGTCTGCCAGCTCATCTGGGGCCCAACTGGATCGGGAGCGGTGGTTTCGCTAAGAGGTACTGGAGCCGTCATGATGCCCAGGATTGGCGCTGTGTCATTGACCGAACCAGGACCCAGCGGATCCAGCTGCAGTGCCACGACGGCAGCTCCAGGATCTATAAAATCAATGTGGTGACCTCCTGCAAGTGCAAGCGCTTCACTAGACAGCAAAATGATTCGGGACACAAGGACACGTCTACCCAGAGCATGAAACTGAGGAAAAACCCGGAGAAGGTCGGACTGCCTGAGGGATTTGATGAAAGACAGTCTGACAACTAAAACTCACATTTCTCTGCAGGCTCATGTTTTCATCAAAAGGTTTCTGGATGATTCTTTAATGAGCAAAGATCCACCTAATGTTTAGAAGTGAGGCTTGATAGAGGCAAAAAAAGAGTGTTCTTCTGTTTTCTAATTGAAAAAGAAAATAAATCTTTTAAACCCTTTTTTAAATTTTTTATTTCTTGTTATTCATTCACCATAATTGTTTTGGAGGCACAGAGGGGTCTTTTCTTAGATTTTGTTTTCATTATTGTAGCTTATTTCTTGTTTGTTTGTAGTATTTTGGTGTCTCTGAATCAATATTTGAACGCCGTGTCTGGTTGCTGTGTTGGTGGTTTATTTTTGCATGTACACAAGGCCTTGGGAAACTAGGGGTGTGGAGGGTGCTGCAGCATCCTCTGATGGATGCCAGAGGACATGCATGTCCAAACACATACTTAAAGAATTCATAAAAATGAATAAAATACAGATTTCATTTGTGCTGCATATGCTAAAATCCAATAGTATTTGGATATTACTGAGTTTTGTAAGTATGGTATATAAACTGTTATTGTATGTCTGTCTGCAACCATTTAAACCTATACCATAAGTACTACTGTAAGTAAATACTATCAGTACAAAATACACAGTATATTTATCCATGCACTTCACTGCATATAACTGGTATTATGATATTCTTCATATGAGTGTTTGGCTTTTACAAATTCAACTGAAAACATTAACTTGTACTGGTGTGAGCCGGTAAACATCGTGCTGAAGCCATTCACAAATATTGACAAACATGGTCACGTATAGAAAAGACTTCCTGGCTCACCACAGAAACGCTCCCCGCTGAACAACAACCCAGAAAAACTACGGCGTTAATGTTTACTGCGTTTCTCATTCACAATGGCAGCCGAGCTGATTTTCATCTCTGATTTATCGGGTTTGGTCTCGAAAGGATTGGTGACGTTCACGGAGAATGATTTTTGTTATATTGATGTGTGTAATGCATAGGACTTCAGTTTCGGTACATAATGGTTTATTTTAGAATAAGTACACATGATTCAGGGTAAAATATAGCAAGGTGAACTTGGTTTTGTTTTTCTCAGTCTTGCATGTCTACTTTGAAACTACAAATGTGGCACAGTCTCACACAAGAACTGACACATAACTGCTCAAATATTTTGTGATGGTAATAAATTTTCTTTTTTTTTTTCTTTTTTTTTCTTTCAAGTCAAAATATGTACTTTTTAGTCAGATAGTTGAAAGTAATTCCAATTTTAACTGTTTGTCATTATCTAAAATCAGTCAAACTGTTGACAAAGCTGTGGTTCTGCCAGAAGGCTCCAGGCATGGCAGACATCACAGCAAACAGGAACTCCCTAACAAAGGCATTAGTCAGTGATGACATTCTTTGGTTTGTAGTAGGGGATACCTTTACCTCCAGGCCACTGGGCCTTATTGTAGTGACATGTTAAGGCATTTTATTGTCTCATACATCCATTCATTTTTTTTTTCCTGTCTGACAACGATGTTCAAAGACAGGTGGTGAAAAGAGTCCCCTGCGCTGAATGGCAACAGGATGTTTAACTTGTGTTACATTCAGAGAAAAAGGGATTAGTTTCCCTTTGTCTCTTATATCCTGTAGGTAGAGTAAAGGAACTATAGGACAAGATCTCAAAGGTCTTGAAATGCTGATTAGTAGATTTGTTTTAGACAGTCTTTTACCTGTTTTTGGATGGCTGGTATTAAAAATTAACCAAAGTGAAAATAAATATATTTACTCAAATACTCTGGACTCTGTGCATTTATTTCACAGCAGCACAACATCATCGTCATAGTGGTGTTGTAGTTTGGGTGCATACAGTAGCACATCCTGCTAATTTTAATTAAAACATATTAGTGTTGTAGTAAAATAGGATTCACTGTCTTTGAGACGTCCTCATTAGGTGGAACAGAAAAGTCCTGTATAGTACAAATCTGTTCACAGTTTAATGTTAGGTCATGCAGCCTCTAAGTGATACGACTTTCCAGTCGTGATGAAATGGGTGTCTTATTGATAAGCTTTGTTCAAATAGACACTCGGACAATCTGAGGTCAGACAGATTCTATCACCTGGATCTGTCTCGTCCCTGAGATGTTGTGCTTGACATTTCTTTTGTAATAAATCACTAAAAATCAACCAGCTGGGTCTTCCTGTCTCCCTTATCTTTCTATGACAATAAGAATCTCTCATCAGGAGGATTTTCAGTAAATTTTGGTAATAAAGATACTGTAATAAAACCATTGATGTTTAATCTATGATATATTTAAGGTAGATTGTCTGAATCCACTTCCAGGAGGTTAAGAATGGAGTGGCGTCTCTAGGAGGTGGAACAGCGTGGCAGCTGCCACCGGAAAAAATCTCTGGCCATCTCATTTAACCCGCTAATTGTGAACTTGTTAATGTATTTTAGTACATTTTGCACAATGTTGAAAGTCAAGGACACCGACACAGAACTCTATCACAACAGTGTGATTCAAAACACACACACACACCCATCTTGAATTTCAAAATGGCTTTTACCCGCCAACCAGACCTGGAAATTTTACCAGCAGGGATCAGAACAAAATGGCTTCTGGAAGGCTAATGGCACTTTACCCCTAAAGTTGCAGATGACATGTGAAGTTTGTTCATTTAGAAGCTAAACTCAGTCTTGGCCCTTTTTATTAGATATTTATTGTTTTCAATTATTTACTTTTGTTGGTCAGTTAGCTGCCATGCTAGGCTAACATAAAACCTGATTTAGTTAGCTAGCTAGCTTCTGTAATGACAGTGTTTAGTAACATTACAGCACTAGTTAATTTTGTGTTATAATTTTGCTCTTAGGTTACAAAGCTAGTGTTGAAGGATCTGTGTTGTCTTACTGTCAGATTTTACTTCACCTCCACACCCAGCCAATGTGCACTGAAGTAGTAGGCCAAAAGCCTAAAGATATCTTGAAGAGTTTTATTAGAGCTACATCAAAAACAACTGATGGCAAGAGCTTAATTTGTTAACTTCATAAACTAGTTTTTATGTATCAAGAGTGCACTTTACCTGGGAGGGCTTGTTTACTTTTTAAATCAAAATAAATGCTAGTTAAACAAAAGAGTCTGAGACTGAGTGCACTTCAAGTCTCAGGTATGGTAACGTTCCAGTGAAATGTCCATTGGACTTGGCACAAGTTATCCAAAACTTATTAACCCTCTCAGGCTCAAATTAAGTTTGAGTAACACAAAAATCAGATATGTTGTTGCAACGCCTGCCTTGAGAGGGTTAAAATCTGTTCAGAAGATGTTACTTTGTTTTACACACGCATATATATATGTATGTTTGTGTATATATATATTTATACACACGGTTAACCTTTCCTGCTGGTCCTCTGAACTTCGTGGGGGAAACAGGGGAGCTCCTTCTCGCTCCAGGGCTGAAGTGGTTGGGGACTTCAGGGCTAACTCCCTCAGTGGTCCGCAGCAGTGTGGTGCTGCTAGCAAGAGACAGTAGAAGGTTCCTCGGAAGCAGCTCATTTATTTATTTCAGTGCGGCAACAAAACATATATCCGCTAACCTGTCCGTGGAATTCTACTGCTCTAATCAGGCTCTCTATCTGAACAACATGTTTTTTTTTTACAGTTGCACTTCTCATATCAATGTCCATAACAACTCAGTCTACCCATTCCCCGAATCTGATAGGTAGTCTCCGGTAACGTCTCGGTCTCTGAGGACGTAGGCTCTCCTGCAGAGCTCCCTGAATTGTACCCCCACTACTGTGAACATTTGGCAAAACTGAATCAAGGGAACCGTTGGGTGGTGTAGAAGAGTCGCCTGCAGCTGAGTCTGGCGGGGGACAACGGGCGCTCCTCTCTGCCTCAGAATTATTGAGAAGGTTAAGTAAACCAAGGTCAACATCTGCCTCATCCATTTCGAGGTGTGGTGGAGGGACCTCCCGTGGAGCCCATCTCTGAGCATGATCAACGACCCACACATTGTCCAGTCGGTCGCGGCTTCGGTAGGGTTTCAGTTAGTCGTGATGAACCACCTTCACTTTGGTCTTTGGATCTATCTTTCTGAATGCGATAGATGAGGTCATCCAGTTGTCCTAGGATGAAGAAGGGGCCATCGTACGACAGAAGAAATTTCTTCACTTTGTTTTCAATCTTTTGGGTCCCTTTCACAGGGTACCAAACAGCATCTCCTACACAGGACCGTGTCCGGTAACAGTTTTTATCATACTGCCGCTTGGCTCGGGTGACAGAAGCACAAAGCATGTCTCTGGCAATATGGTGTGCCAGTTCGAGTTTGTCACGGAGTTGCTGAACGTACACAGGGGCAGTAATGTCCATTTCATTGTCCGGGAGTAGGCCGACCACTAGGTCAACCGTCTCGCTCACCTCATGTCCAAACCTCATATAGTTAGGTGTGAATTTGGTGGCACTGTGTTTAGTTGCTCTATAGGCCATAGGGGATCATAAGCTCCCAGTCCCAGTGGCACCTCTCTGCCGTTGTTGCCAAGATTGTCTGTAAGGTGGCATTAAATCTTTCAACTTGCCCATCTGACTGTGGTCTAAAAGGGGCTGTGTGTGTTTTTTCGATCCTGAACAGGCTGCACATTTTCTGGAATACTTCAGATTCAAAGTTTCTGCCTTGATCGCTGTGTAACACCTGTGGGGCCCCGTATCGACAAACCCATTCAGAAGCCAGCACCTCGGCCACAGTAACTGCTTGGTCATTAGGCAGGGGAAATGCCTCCACCCACTTGGAGAAATAACCCTGTATGACCACAATGTAGCGATTATGCCGTTCTGTTTCATTCAGTGGTCCCATTATGTCCAGAGCCACCCCCTCCATTGGGGCGCCAACACGAACAGTCCCCATGGGGGCTCGTGGTGTCTTCAACGGCCTTGCTTTAGCTGCACAGTTTGTGCAGGTATGGCACCACAAGGCGCCATCCTCTCGCATATGGTACCAGTAAAACCGTGTCTGGATGAGGGCTATGGTACGCTCCACTCCAAAATGTCATCCCATCTCACCGTCCGCATGTGCCTGAAGATATCCGACTGGAGAGAACGTGGCAGTATGATCTGGGAATAAAACTGCTTGTCATCCAGACAGTAAAATCTTTGGGTAAGAACACCCTCCTTAAGCTGAAGTCTTTTCCATTGGCTCCAATAGGCTTTTGTTGCTGGGCTGTGGGGGGACACGGTAGTCCACTCAGGGCGTTCACTACAAGTTTCCATCCATGTTTTGATTGGTGCAATGTCAGAATCCTCTTCCTGGGCTTTGCAAAGCTGTCCCGGGGTCCAACCAGAAAACAATGGGGTCTTACTTGTCTTTGTGGTGTAAATTTCAGTCTCTGTAGAGCTTTGGTGCTTAGTGTTGGTCTTAACTACCCCCACTGGACACAGCATCCCCAGGCTGAAACTGGGGTCCAACTCACACTGCACCTCTTTATGACAAAAGTCTTTGGCGGAGGCAGCAGGGTCTTGAAGCTTGCAGGGACATGACTGGCGACAAGGACATCTCGACATACTATCAGCGTTATCGTGCTGACAGCCTGGCCGGTGAATATTGTTGAAGTTGTACTCAGCCAATTGTCCCAACGGTTCTTTCATCCTGGTTAACCATCTGAGGCTACTGTGGTCAGTACGTACTGTGAAAATACGCCCCAGAAGGTACTGCGGGAAATGGGAGGTACCCGTGTCACTAGCATCTGTATCCAAGATCATGTCGCCCTGGTCGAGTGGGTAACCCAGCACAGGTGCAGTGGTCAATTTTTGAGTGTGTCGAAAGCTCTCTGCTGTTCTATGCCCCACTGAAACCGGGCATGCTTCTGTGTCAGAGAGTGCAAAGGTTCAGCTATTGTGGCAAAGTCTTTTACGAATCATCTGTAATAGGATGCAAGGCCAACAAACCTGCGGAGTCGGCCACTCCTGGACCTTGCGGACTTTGTCTGGATGCCGTAGCAGCATTTCAGGTGTGTCTCGAGCAGGCACAATGATGTTGTCAAGGTACACCAAACACGTTTCCCACTGTAACCCGGCCAGCACACGGTCCATAAGGAGTTGGAACTTGCAGGTGCGTTGCACAACCCTTATGGCATAACGTTCCACTCAAACAGTCCACTTCTGGTGCAGAAAGCAGCGGCCCGGCGTGCTCTGGGTGTAAGCTCCACTTGCCAGTACCCTGAGGCGAGGTCAAGAGTACTAAACCACTTGGCAGACGACAGGGTATTGAGCGTATCTTGAATACAGTGTGAACAAACGGGTAATATAATATAATATAATATAATATAATATAATATAATATAATATAATATAATATAATATAATATAATATAATATAATATATTAGTGTTGATTCCTAAATGATAGCCATTAGTCATCAATCTGTTTTACCTATTTTATGAGTAAAATTTGTACTAAATAATAGTGAATTAGGGCATAGGCTAGACAAAAACTCTGTTATCCATGTCTAAATACTCACGTGGCAGGAAAATAATGCCTAAATACTTACAGCATTTTGAGGAAAAATACTTTCTAAACTACAAACACTGTAAGCAGAGTTCTGATTAGACACAGTAAACGTGTAAAGTACTTAAAGTACAGTTATTTACTGGTCTGGTTAAAATGATTACAGTATTTGGCAATTTTATCACAGTAGTAATAGCACAATGGCATTTTGCCCCCAGTAACCATTACAGAATACTCTTGTCCCCTGTTTTTATAATAAGCATGATGTATGTTTATTAAAGTACAATAAAGCTAATTTGAATACGGTTTTGGACCGATGACACAGCAGACAGCGCTCACGAGGCGGTAACTAAATGTAACTTTGAGCTGGAAACAGTACATAGCTCCGCACAAGATGGTGGCCAACGTGTCAGCATGTCTCTAGTTCAGGGGTTTATTGGTCATAAAATGTCTGTAAAGGTTAATTGGTCAGGTTTAACCTGAGTATACATCCAAACAGTACATAGTTTGTAAACTAGTCCAGTTAAAATCCTGTTTATATACAAAGTAAATCCAGTTTATGTCTGTATAGTCTGATTCAGTTAAAGTATATTTCAATCCATTACCGACAGATTCACTTTTGAACCTGATTAAATTTTACACACTGTGGAAAGACTTCACTAATATCCCTTCTGAAATGAATGAATGTTAAATTACTGAGTTCTCTTCAATATAACTAAGTATGCAAACCCACCCCGTGCAACTAAACTTTGAATACATGGCTAACCTGCCAACACTATGGAGACAAAATAGATCCAAAATACCTGTGTGTGTAAAAGGATTTGTGTGTGTGTAAAAATATTTGTGCGTGTGTAAAAATGTATTTGTAACTCGTGTAAGCATCTTTGTGTGTAAGTTTGGATAGTTGTATCTGTGAAATATGATTGGAAGCCTTAAAAAGAAAATAAACCTTTTCCTACGCCTCCAAATGTTGAAAAAGTACACACAAGTCGCCAGA
>NC_051434.1:20310230-20341464 GCF_001649575.2 Kryptolebias marmoratus
TCTGGCGACTTGTGTGTACTTTTTCAACATTTGGAGGCGTAGGAAAAGGTTTATTTTCTTTTTAAGGCTTCCAATCATATTTCACAGATACAACTATCCAAACTTACACACAAAGATGCTTACACGAGTTACAAATACATTTTTACACACGCACAAATATTTTTACACACACAAATCCTTTTACGCAGGCACAGGTATTTGGATCTATTTTGTCTCCATACAACACACCCAGGAAGTACCTCTGTTAGAGTTTGGACATGAAGTGTACCCAGTACAGAGTTATTATTTATTTAGCTTTTTACTGTAGAAGCCAGCAGAATGAAGAAAGGTTGGACCAAGTCCCTGATCTCAGTCAGGTTGGGCTTTCAAACCACCAGCTGAAAAAATACACGAAGATCCACGACAAGTCTGTTCAGAGAAATGGGAGGTTTACCCCTGGAAGATTCAGTTCAGTCTACTTTATAATTCAGGTTTTTTTTACAGTAAATGATGCCGTTTTACAACAAATGTAATCTCAGCGCACCTCACAGAGAAAGTAAACACTGCTGTGTGACTCAGCAGTGGCGCAATATTGTCAAAAACAATTAGTGTGGGTCAAAGGTTCGAGTTAATCTTCTCCTTCCGTTTCCTTTACATCAAAAGGAGGCGGGAGTCACATCAGAAGCAGTAGTAATTCATCTTCTGTAAAGACCAAAACAGAGTCATACAAAGATCCATTTTGTCGAGTGTCCCGAGGCAGGCGCTTCAATAGCCTTAAAACCTGAAAGAGAGTTTAATCTCTCAGCTGCAGACACACCTGTTTCTCATTCAAGCAGGATGTTGGCTGGAGATGCTCTTACAGCCACAATACTCAGAAAAGCCTGCCAGACAAAGACGGATTGTTTCACAGACACACAGGGATCACACACTTTTGTTCTCTACAAATCCAACTCACTTTAGCACTTTTTTTTTTTTTTTTTTTACTTTTACAGGTGCAATATCATGGATGATATTGCACCTGTAAAAGTTAACTGTGTATAAAATAATATTTCTGGGAGAAATAATATGGTTTTCAGGAACTTTAAAAGAAAATTCCAACAGGTAAAACCATTGGGCTTATCCCAGGAGTTAAATGTGAAAATCGTCAAAATTATTCAGATTATTTAGAAATCAAAGCATCTTTAGGTTTGTTATTAGACTTCTGGGACCTCAGATTTATTGGGATTTTTGGCGGCTACCACAAGACCCCCTTGCCACAGGAAGGTCCTGTTGAGGATAATCAGACCTTGGTGTGTCCTTTAGCCATATGAGCTCCTTGAAGGGTTAAGTTCAGGATTAAGAACCCGGTTTGGTTTTTAAGTTAGAGTTTGGCGCTCGTGAAGATTAATCAGTTTGCTTGTTTATGTCAGACACTCAATCTGTTCCTTTCATCTTAAAAAAAACAGTAAGTTTGTACCACTGGTTTTCAGGGTCAGTCATAGAAGTGGTACTTGAAAATCACCGCTCTAAACCAGTGGTTCCCGGAGTTGGGGTTGGGGCCCCACTGTGGGTCACAAAACAATAGGCTGGGGGTACCTAAGATGATCTCTGGAAATCAAATAAAAAAAACTAGCGATAGGCCCCAGCTCCCCCGCGACCCTACACAGAAAGGCGGGTAAAGAAAATGAATGAATGGATGGGTTTTCTAACCACGGATGAACCCTAAAGAGCCTCATTCTTCTTTTTGGCCATGAGATGGCGCTAAAAAGCTTGAAGTAAATCCAAGGAAAGTGGAAACTACAGTTAAATGGACATGGATGGACAAATATAATATATAATTATGTTTATGAAAAATTATTAGTTTTTTCTCATGTCTTGAGACCAGGTGATAAAAAACTAATGTTGAATTGTTTCAATAGAATGGACTAATAAGACACACCACCTAATGAAACACTTTAACATTTATTTTTCATCCCCTGCTCCAAAGACATGGAAGCTATTGAGAAAAACCCCATTAATGTTTCATAAAATTATATTTAAAAATTATTAAATGCTTTAAAATTAGAAACAATTAGGTGTGTCTTATTTGTCCGGTCTAATGAAACAAATCAACATTAACTCTTGGTCAGAAGTTCACATGACATGAAGGTTATTAATTTTTATTTTTAAGGTGTCTTTGGGTTGGTTGTTTGTTGACAGTCCCTAAGTGAACCACTGTGTTTAGGAGGAGGGAGACATGGAGGTGTCAAACAGCAGGAAGACACCAGAGTCCGCCTCGAGTCTCCCTGGTGGTCTGGTGTTCGCAGCTTGTTTTTTTGTATTTGTAGCATTTTTCCTTTGCATTTGTTTGCCTAGTTGTATGTTTTTGCTTCTGTCTATTTTTTTGTGATTGCAGCGCTTTTCTGTTGCGTTTGTGTTTTTTGTGTTTGTGTGTTTGGAGCACGTTTAGCTGTTTGCTGCACGTTTGCACCTGTCAGCCACAGTAGTCTTCAGAAGGTTGATAATTATTTAATGGTATTATAACCCACTACGAAAAGGCAAAGGAATGTCTACCACAGCTGACTGATATTAGCCAACACAAAAAGGACTATACTTTGGATAGTTTGACAGAAATTGAGCTGAAATTTGGCTTGGTAGTAGCTGAGAGTCATTAAGAGCACATATTTTGAGCCCAGTTGAGGATAGTTGGCATGTTTTGAAGTAGGGTTTGTTTAATACCTTATCTAACATGTTTAAATCTTAATTTATTTTAAAAAATTTCCACGATGTATAGATTTTCTTATACCAATGAACATTGGTTTAGAAAATTGTAAACTAATTTCACACAAACAAAAATCACGATTCACATTTTAGCAAGAATTATCCAGCCCCAGTCTGAGCAGGCTGGTTTGATTTGGGGACGAAATTTTCTTAAATTGTGGTCACTTCTACAACATCCTTGTGACGGCATGGTTCTTAATCCAACAGACAAGTTTTGTGTTTTCTATTGATACTGGATTTTCTCATGCAAATAAAAGTGCACTCTGTTTTTGTTACTACATTGAACAAGTCAGTGTTTATTCAAATGACACTAAAATAATGTCTTTATCATCAAAAACAGCAAAGTTCTCATCAAAAAGGGACTTCAGAGCAGAAAGAATAAGGTGAAGATGAAAACAGGGAACTTTCCAGTGCTCAGTTTGACTGTGATGTGTGGTTTCAGTGTCTTCTCCTGCTGTTCACAGTTCTGACTTCAGCAGCTTCTTGGCCTTCTGCATGTTGGCAACCACTGCAGAAGAAACAAGGAGCATTTAACGAGAGAAACAGCATTTTCTGTCAAAATACAGCTGAGATCTGCTGAAGAAGCTACAATGGTGTTGTTAAAGTTGAAACATGCAGAACTGAGGCTAAATGCTGAAGAATATGAGCTAAAATGAGCAAAACTGTAGCTAAAAGTTAGCCACCAAAGCTAAAACCCAAAGGGAGCAGAACAACAGCTAAAACCTATACGTAGTTAAAAGGTAGCTACAAACTAAAAGTAGCTAAACAACAGCTAAAAGCAGAAGAACAGTAAATAAATTTAGCTAAACTGTAGCTAAAAGAAGAAGAATGATATCTAAAAACTAAAAGAAGCAGAACAACAGGTAAAAGGTAAAAATAGCAAAATGATAGCTAAAAGTAACAAAACAGTAGCTAAAAATAGAAAAACAGTAGCTTAAAGCAGTAGAACAATAGCTACAAGTGTAGAACAGTAACTAAAAGCTAAAAGCAGCAGATCAGTGGCTAAAATTAGCCAAACTGTTTCTAAAACAGCTAAAAGGAGCAGTATGGTAGCTAAATGCCAATAGTAGCAGAGCAGTAGCTTAAAGCAGCAAAACATTAGCTCGGATTTGCAAAACTGTACCTAAGTGCTAAAAAAGCAGAATGGTAATTCAAAGCTAAAAGAAACAGAACAATGGATGAAAGCTAAAAACAACATAACAATAACTAAAATCTAAACTTAACAAAATTGTAGCTACAAGCTAAAAGTAGCATAGGAAGACAAAAATAAAGTCTGCTGTTGCAGATTTCAGACACAACTATGTTTGTGAAAGAAACGAAAAGATCTAAACACTACAGTATGAAAAATATGACTTAAAGTTAAGTTAATTATTTTGAAAACTAACAGAAATCACAAGTAGTGGGACACTGTTTCAAATTAAGCTGAATGTTTTGATATATGAATGGTTAAAATAGAACAAAGTATGTTTGACTGCAAAAAAGAAACTATAAACAGGAAAACAACAGAGTGAATGCTGACGCAGCATTACACAGCAACTGTGTTTGGGGTCCACAAATACACACAATACACACAGGCAAACCCCACAAGCACAGGACTTACAGAGTTTCATGTCATTGGGTTCATAGGCATACATGCGGTTGGAATAAGGACCCGTGATGTCCGCTCTCACCGTCATTGAGGGGTCTGTAGGAAGATGGTTACTGAGTGAGTGAGAGCACTAACTGAAGGCTTGAATGGTAAATATGTCAGCACCAAGAAATGTTATCATACGTACAACGTGATTGTGAGTTTGTCTGTCTCTGTGTTAGCAAAATATGTCATGAACCAGAGAACAGATTTTATTGAAACTCTCAGAAGGTAATCATTGGTTGTTCATCTACAACTGATAACCCTTTTAGTACCATAATAATAGACATTTTTATTAAAACGCCTTGTCTTTCTTGTCTATTTTGGTCAATAATTGTGTCAAAAAATGCCCTAAGTTTAAATAATTTACACCCTTTTTCCAAGAGAAGCCTAACTTTTAAAATCTGTCAAGTATTTACCATTCTTATGTAATTAAATACCTAAAACTGTGTGTTATAAGAAGAAAAGGACAAAAAAGGAATTTAATTTTCTTTTTTTTTTATAAATTCTAGAAAAGTGCAGATTGATCTGAGACTGCAAAAATCTAATTCAACCTATTTTACAACAACTCAGACAGACATGCGCCACGGTGTCACCAGTGACCACTGTGGTTTTAAAAGGGTTAATGTTAGTATAACTGGCATGAAAAGTGGTGGGCGATATGCATACTTCAAGGGATTTAGACTTTTAATTTAATGAAGCACTGAAACCTAATATTAACATGTAAAATAATTTGCAGCTAACTGATTAAATGGGCAAACTCTAAATGTGTGAGGATCCCCTTTGTAGCTAAGGTACTTCAGGACTCCAGTGTGTTAAAACCAAATGTAGCATGTTTGAGATACTATGAGTTACAGACAAGTACTCTAATCTCTGCTGTTGGTGTAAAGCATCACAATGCATGAAGCCCTTACCGACAAAAATAATTCGTGGAACATATTGCCCATCAGGGGAGAGATGTTTGTCCGTTGTTTCATACTGAAAATGAGAGAAAAAAATACATAATTGAGCATGAGATTTGGAGTTTTTCAATGACTACAAGGCTGATTTTTTTTTTTATTGGTAGTTAATTTTTTGCTTGCTCTTCATGTTGGCAAGTGATAATGAAACAGCTTGTGTTTATTTCTGTTAGCAAAATATCTTGTTTATCTCAGATTTTAATGAAACTTTCAGTTAGTTATCATTGGATGAGATGGCCACCGCAGCTGATTAACTTTAGCAAACACAGAGATGCTATAACTTAGCTAGTGTTGCAGATATTGAAATAAAATTTAGTGTGGTAGTAGCTGAGAATCATCCCCAACACAGACTTTGAGCAATAACAGAGCGCACAAAGTCTGTAAAGATGACGGGTGATATGCATTCATTCAAGGCTTTAAGGATTCAAATACTTCTGCATACTTAAACCGCATCAATTAAAAAAACACACTTCCACAATGTTACATAATCTGCAGTTTTATAAATAAAACTTAATCAAGTATGTTCTTTTATTTAAGTTTAGTTGTAAAGGTGGTAAAAATTGCTTGTTTTTTAAACTCAAATGATGCATTTGAACAACTGCTGAGAAACAAACTAAGAATATTTATATTTTATTTATTGGTAAACATTGAATAGTCAATGAACTGATAGGTAAGAGCTATTTAAAAAAATAAAAAATAAAAACCGGCATCCAGATGGAGTGAGTAACTTAAAACACCAGTTTTGCGGTTAGTGGGATGTGGAAAGTCACGTGACCTACCACCAGATTAAGGACGATGAAGTCCTCATCCAGAATTTTCTGGAGCTCGTTGTTGTCAGAGAACACCTTCTTGAAGGCTGAAGGAGAAACATCAGGGTTAAAGGGATAGTCTGGTCATTTTGGACATGATGTTCTGTCTAATAGTTATCAACAGTTAGTACCTTATCGGCCGTGACATCAGTCAGAGAGCACAGAGTTTGGAGAAAGGGGCAGAAGTCTTCATTCAGAATAGGCTAATGGCTAATTAAACCAGTGCCCGTTTCACATAGCTTTTTAGGTTTATGAAACAACTCTCTCAAAATCGACATACTGTTGTGAAAGTAGGCTGCATTAGCTAATCGTAAACCTCTACACCAAGGGTCTGCAACCTGTGGCTCTGGGGCCACATGTAGCTTTTATTCCCTCTCCAGTGGCTGTTTGTAGCTTCAACCAAAACTGCCATGTGAATGAACATTATTTATAGTCATCACTATAACACAAAGAGGCTCGCTTTAGCAGATTTTCTGTCCAATTTAGTGCGAATATGTGAATAAAACATCTGACAAAATGACACTAACAATACAAGGAGGGAAAGGTGCGAGTCAGTTTGCGCTAGTAGTTCGTTGGTGGACAGCCTGTTAGCCGCTTTTTGATCCCAACTTCCAGCCACACAATTTTCTCTGAAAAATTTAACATTTTTAACACTTTTAAGGCAAGTTGCTGAAGAGGGAAAAAGCAGGAAGTGCAGTTTTGCACACATATTATAACCTGCTACATTATGAGTCATTAAAATCAGATGTTTTACAAGTTTACTGTAAGTCATCATGGGAACGACAATTTAGAAGAAAAGTCTGACCTTTGATAAAAACTTAACAAAAGCTTAAGTAAATAAAGGTTTCAGCCTTTAGCACAACAAATTCAGTAAGTAAGTCACAATTAATTACCCAACAAACTGGTCTAATTACTCAAACAGTTTATTAGTATGCAAAAATAAGGTTTATTATTTATTACTAATGTTACACAATTAGATACACAAGACTCACATGAGCCGGCATAGTTCATTGTTTACATTTTATGAACTCTTTCTTTGTCCTAACATGCAAAATTGACAGTTGACAAATTTATTATCTACTTTTATAGGTAATAGTTTTTAAATGTAGTATTTTAAAACACTTAGTGAGTTGTTTTTTTTTAATTTAAAGCTTCAAGTTCGGTTTTACAGCTCTGGATAAGTTTTATGTAGCGAGACAAGCAGCAGAAATGACTCCTTGCTCCTTGACTGATTTCATGGCTGATAAGATACCAACTATTGATAAGTATTTGACACACCAACACTTCAGAAATTAGTTGACAATTCTTTTAAGTCAAGCTGTAGCTGAACAGGATGCGCAACAGGACGTCACACATGTGCAATCAAGCTGCCCACTCTGCAAACAGCGCACTCGTCAAATTGTGCTGTTTGCTCAATTAATCAAACAGCACTTCTGCCCTCTCTTTCTGCACTCGTGAGGGAATAACTAAAACAAAAGGAGCTTCACCCACCCTGGCTGTGTGGACAATCCACGAGGTGGAACAGGACCATCAGAGGCTTGTTTCTGAAGCACAAACAGTTTCACTTACTCAACTGTCTATTTAAAAAAACAATGTGTAAGAAAACAAACAAAAAAAACAGCATTTTGATTGGTTCTTACCTTGACCTAGACCAGTACAGAGCCTCTTCGTAAGTCTGAGCCCAGATCAACTGGTCACCCCAACCTGGACAGGCATGAACAGTGTCAACATCAGTGATTCCAACCTTCACACAGTCATTTGGTATTATTAGATTTAAACAAACCTCTGGACAGAGTCTGTGGGACTCTCTTGCCAGTCTTTGGGATGTATTTGGCAAAGGACATGGCCACCAGGACCAAAAGAACAAAATACACTGGCCTGACCATTATGAGGGGTGACTGGAACATGACACAAATAACAAAAGCAGGTTAATTAAACTTTGACCATTTTTTTTTGTCATGTGGAAATGACACAATTTAAGTTAAATCTTTACCATTTCATTTTAATTCTGTACTGAGAAAACATTTTTAATGCTTATCTAAAAGCCTAAACTTATTCACTAAATCACACATTCTTGATAAAGGGGCAGGTGACATGAATGCAACCAACCTATACCTAGATTTGTTTTACAGTCTGCTTGAACACATTCTTTCTGTGTTAATGTGGTCACTATTACTGTCCAGATGACCACGGCCGACAAACAGAGCATGGCTCAAAAGTCAAACATCGTTAAAAAATGATCCCGAGGGCCACTTTGACTTAAAGGGATAGTCTGTTAATTTTTGAAGAGATGCTCTGTCAAATAGTTATCAATAGTTAGTATCTTTTCTGTAACATCAGTGACAGAACGGAGTATGGAGATAAGGGCAGAAGTCTTTGTCCAGGCTGGGCTAACGGCTAACCCACGTAAGCCAAGAGCGGACATGTTCGCATAAACTTTTTTCTGATGGTTTTCTCAAGATCACGAGTTATCAATGTCGTTATCACGAAATAATGATTACAGTTTTCTTGAGATAGCGAGGTTATTATCTTTTCTTGAATGCTCACGATCAGTTTCTCAGTGTTCCTAAAACCTTGCCAAGAACGGACTCGAGCTGAAACTGTCAGATCGTGGAGAACCCGACATAGATCAACGCATCAGATTTTACTTCTGTCGAGGTCTGACACGGGCTGAAATTGCAATGTGTTTGTCTTGTAGAGATAACTTTCATATCTCTCCTGCCGGTGAATGGAATCAGGTTTAACACACTCCAATCATCTCGTGATCTCCAGAAAACGGTAATCGTTATTTCGTGACAACGACATAAATAACTTGTGATCTGGAGAAAAAAGTTTATGTGGAACACGTCTGCTTCTGTTCTAACCAACTGAGGGCCTAATTTGTATTGTTTTTGAGGCTTATAAAACAACATGACATACCGCTGTGAAAGAACGCTACGTTAGCTAAGTTTAAACCTTTTGCACTTTTGCATGAAACTCTCTGCTGTTGCTGACTTCTCATCCTTGTTTTTGCGCAAATATAAAGCCGTTTTTCCAATGTCTCGTCACACCGTTACCATTTTCATGGATATATATATATATATATATATAAAGGTAAATAACAAAATGACTGCTGTGGTTGTGAGGTTTTAAAAATAGTGGGTTTCTACTGAAGGAGACGTTCCCATGACTGGCGTCGCTCTCTGGCCAATCAATGGTCGTACGTGTGCTGAGCACAGATAGACAATGTGTCTGCCGATGGTGCCAAGGCTTCTGAACGTATCAGGTCGCCTGATCGACATGTTGAGCCTGTCCAAAAGTTGACCTAACTCCCCACAGACTGTTAAAAACACTTTCACAAAACAGTTCTGGGAAATGGCTGCGAAGATTAAATCTGTCTTTCAGCCACATCTGATCAGTCAGGAATCACTAATTGAGCCGGCCACATCCCACACAGATGGTAGCTTTCAGTATTGAGGTGAGCATAAGAGGCGTGGAGCGGAACTTTTTTGCACTGACATGGTGTGCAAAGCATTACCAATGTGACCAATGTTTCCCTTTTATAATTTTCAAAACAAGTCAATTTAATTCAGTTTAGTGATTCTCTTTGTTGTTAACGTAAACACAAAGTTGCTGTGCATCATCATCGATCTTCTCTTCGGTAATGATTCTGTTTATTGTTGTTTAGGCTTTTAAACCTCATGCCACGGCTGAGTGGTCGCACAGGCTATATATCATCACTACGTCACATTCTTGAGTCTCAAAGCTAGCATATCTTATCACAGGTTGGTTGTTACGGTTCTGTTACGACCTCACTTGGCTGCACAAAGGCACATCAGCAGCGGGCTGACTTCAAGCCCCCATGCAGCCTTGGTCCATTCAGAAATAACATTGAGTCGGCCTGAAGGCGCCTAAATCACATCTTGAAGTGACTATTTCATACTTTATCTTCCTTTTTTCACTTTTTTTTTTGTTGTTGTTGTCTTTTCTTTTAGAGATAAAATTGAACATCAAGCTTCTTGTGTTCTAAGCCTGATAAAAAAGTCATGCTTTTTTTCCCCATATCGACGCTCAATTTGCATGTTTGACACAAATTTACCTGTAAGAAAAATCCATAAAACTTTTCTTTCCTACCCTCGGGGTTCAGCACGAAGACACGGCAGCCTGCAGGACAGGCCTCGTAGCTTACCTGGATCTGACTGGTCGGATAAGCTCAGGCAGGCAGCAGCTCCAGAATCTGGTACCTGGAGCCTCTGCTGTCCCATTTTTAAGCACCTGTCGACTAAAAGGTCCGCCCTCCTCCCTCCCAGTCTCTCTCCCTAAACTGGAGTTCTCCTTTGACTCACAACGCTTTTGTTTGCCAACTAAACTCTACTGGAAATGTTGAATATTTAAGATTTTGGTGTTTTTCTTCCATTGTCAGAGTCAACAAACCTTAGCAATCAGATTACTTTGACAGTTATTTGATATCTATAATCTTACAACATCATTTAATACTGAACAGACTGCTTTTCTTGAACCCATGTTAGAATGATTAATATCCCTCACTCCTAAAAACTAAAAAATAACAACAACAAGTACATTAAATAATTAAAGGCATAGCATTCCTCAAAGTAATGCATATCGCCTGCCACCTGTCATGTTTTAAACTGAGGTGATCTCATCTTGAGAAATGACAGTGCTGCAGCAGTTTTGGAACATTATTCACAATCTCATGCAATATCGTGAGATGTCGTGCTAAGTGTATTTGTTGTAAACAAGTCTCACTTACTACCGCGTCAAAATTGATCTGAATGTCTGAGTTATAGCAGTTTTTGTGTTTTCTAAGGTCAGTTGGCTGTGGTGGCCATCTTGAATTTGGTTGACTACAAAGTTAACCAGTTTTTGATGGACATCCAAAAATTACTGTCTGAAAGTTTCGTTGAAATCAGTCTAGTGGTTTATGAGATATTTTGCTAACAGACAAACAAGGTTAACTCCAACAGTTAATGGCAAAAGTTTTTGAAAAAATCTCATACAGTGATTGGCATTTGGAGCATGTGTTGTGACTGACTTTCAGCTACTACCACATGAAATTTTAGCTCAATATCTGTAAATTTCACTCTGTTATAGCCATTTGTGTGTTTTCTAACATCCAATGGCTGTGGGGGCCATCTTGAATTGGGTTAGGTCCAAAAGTTAATTAGTTGTAGATGAATATCTAATGATTATTGTCTGAAAGTTTCATTAAAATCCGTCAAGAGATTCATGAAATATTTTGTTAACAGACAGACAAAGTTGACTCCAAATAGTTAATGGCAAACATTTAAACAAAGATCTTGTACAATCTGTTGGTGCCCATAATATGTGGTTAGGATCAGTCTCAGCTGCTACCACAACAAATTTCAGGTCAATATCTGTATAATTGACTGAGTTATAGCCATTTTAGTGTTTTAAAGGTCAGTTGGCTGTGGCAGCCATCTTCAATCTGACTGACTCCAAAAGTAAATTAGTTTTAGATGTACATGAAGTGATTACTTTCTGTAAATTTTGCTATAATTTGTTCAGTGGTTCATGAGATATTTTGGTAAAAGTCAGACAAAAAGACAAAAACCTTCTCTTCCACCTTCTCCTCTCTGCTGTGGGAGATAAATAGTTTAATTGTGTTTAATGTTATTGTAGTAATCAGCATCCTGCACCTGGGTTTGCACAGTTTGGATTGGCGGGAGGTGTTTGGCAAAGACCCAAGGACAAGTCAGCATTCGAGGCCTGAACGCTGACGGGCGTCTACGAGATGCACCCATCACACAAAGACACGACTCACTGTCCGACCGCCACAAAGCGGACCAACAGGGCCGCCGTGAAGACAGACACGTCAGCTGGGAAAAGCCAGAATTTCAACCTTTCAAGTCGAGGACACTTATTCCGTGGTGACATGCTTATTTCAATCCAAACAGTTAGAGTTTGCCACAGTGTCAACAAACTGAAAGGTGGAGCAGCTTTACGAGAACCCGGGCCCAGGTTTATCGGCAGGCATCACAGCCGTGTCCTGTTCGCTGCAGCAGGAAGCTTCCTGACAACAGCGGCTTTGTTCTAGCTCCGGCTGCTCTGAGCGGCCGGACATTCGATCTGCCTCTCTCGCAGGCTCGCAGCGTCCAGGCCTTTGTGCTCACAGTCACTCTGAAGACAGAGTAGCTCTACTATAGACTTCGCAGTTCTTGTGCATTTAGTGACAACTGCAGTTCCTGACATTAAAATGGAGAAAAAAGAAGATCATGCACGACTTGTGAGATAGATTTTGTTTTATTTTTTTCATTTGTGTTTTGACTTTGCAGTGAAACTTCCCTAAAACGTCCAAAATGAGCAACATCAAGCAACAGCTTTTTGAGATCTGGTAAAGTTAGGAGAACAAAAAAAGAAAGTCCACCCTCTATCAGTTCATGGCTTTTATGTATCAGGCCATAATAAAATGGTTCTAAAAGGATTCAAATCAAACCTAATGTGAACAAAAACACACAAGAGATTCTACCGTGTCATTATTTAATAAAGAAAATAAAACCAATATAAAAAATCAGAGAGTGAAAAACTGTGTCCAGCCCCTGATCCTGCAGCTTGTAGAACCTCTTTGTAGTGGTTTTCTGACATGGTTGTAGAGGGATTTTGGCCCACTCTTCTTTCCATCGTTGCTTCAGTTCATTGCGGTTCAAAGACATTTATTTCTGCTCAGCTCTCTGAAGGTTGAGGTTCTGGACTTTGACTGGACCATTACCTTGATTCTTTGTTGGTTTTTTTGAGCCGTTCTGTTGTAGATCAGCTGCTGTGTTTGGGATCATTGTTCAGTTTGGTCCAATCCTCAGCTGTAGGACAGATGTCCTCAAGTTTGACTCCAGAGTCCTTTGGTCCACAGAGTTCATGGTCGACTCAGTGACTGCAAGGAGCCCAAACCATCAGCCCTCCACCTCCGTGCTGACAGCTGGGATGAGGTGTTTGTGCTGATCTGCTGTGTTTGGTTTTCTCCAAACATGCTGCTGTGCATTCTGGGTAATCATCTGTACTGTGGTCAGTCGTGCTGCCATGTTGTTTTTACAGAGAAGAGGTTTTCTGCTGCAGCCCTTTCTCTTATTATCCTGTCATGACCTTTAACCTTTAACCTGCTGACTGAGGCCTGTAGAGTCTGACATGAAGCTGATTCCTCTGAGCATTACACAGTCTGACCTTGGGGTGAATTTACTGGAACATCCACTCCTGAAAAGACTGGCAGCTGTCCTAAATGTTTTCCACTTGAGAATAATCTTCACAAAAAGTTTGGAAATGACCTTTGACCCTTCTCAGATTGATGGACAGCAACAGCTGCTTCGCTAAGGTCATTGCTGATGTATTTCCACCTTGGCACTGGTAACCTGATAAAGACCAGATCATTTTTACTACGTCCTGAATCATAAAAGCCTATAAGTGAAAGAAGGTGGACTTTCTTCTTCTCTGTGACTGTAAATGATCTCTGCTCTGCTGAGAAAGGCTGTGAAAGATTTATCCTCTGTATCAAATCATGAGCACAACTCTGTAATCTACACTCTGTGTTCACACGCTTGTGTGGCATTTAGAGGATGGCAAAAGAAGGGTGACACGTTTCAATCAACTTCACTACATGTTAAGATCTCTTTAAAGCGCGGAGCACCAGGTCAGTTTATCGACCAATAACAGATTGATTAAACCTTAGGGGAATTCAGCCGTTAGATTACTTAATCTATACTCCATTATCATTATCAGAGTTCAACAGCTGAATCGGTTCATCACAGGGAATTCTTATCATATTTAAACTTAATAAGGCAATTTTGTCTTTTGCGATTTTATCACAAAAATAAACTAAATCAGATAAAATCAACAATAAACAAGACGGCACAAGAAAAATAAGACTAACACTTAGGATTTCAAGTGATTCTTTGAGAACAATTTAGCGAGATAATAACAAAGTAACAATTAACCCTTTAATGATGTGAAGTAAGACTGATTATCACCGATGTTTGGATTTTCCTTGCAAAAGAATTTAGTGACTTTAGCTAATTTGATTGAATTGGTTCACTTTAGAATTTGTTCTCAAAGATGTTAATAATTCTGCCTGGTTGTCAGGTTCATTTAAGGAAATATCAGATTGAAAATGATTGTTTATCAAACTTGCCTCAGTTTAGGATATGATAACCAGACCTGATATTGCTCTTTCCCAGTCACCCGGTTCAGATGTTCGAGTGCCTTACTGTGGTACAGCTGGGTCGGGGTTTGCCCTTCCTGGAAATGATGCTGTGCAGCTGGAGCGGGCCCTGATCAGCCCGTGGACGGGGTGGCTTCAACCCCAGAGTCAACTGAGGCCTCGGTTGAGATCCACGGCCTGTCCAGACAGTCACCGGGGAGAGCGCAGACTGACGCTCTTCGACTGATAAAGCAGGAGTCGACTGGAGCAGCGCTCTTAAAGGTACAAAAGTTATTATTCTCATTATTTCCTTCTCGTCTGCTGGACATACAAAAACAAGTCTAAGCAAAATGTTTTTGCTCCGGTTACAAAATCCAAGACGAAGACGAACGAGGAGAAGATCATCCCACTAAAAGAACAAAAAAAAAAACAAAAAAAAAACAAGCTGAATTGCAGTCGCCCGTCCAAGGCTTTGTCTTTGGTTTGTTTTCGAACAAGTTTTGCTAACATGACCGGAGCACTCAGAACCTTGGGGTTTGTGCAGAAAGCTTTTATCTCACGCTGTCCAAAGATTCTTTCACTCACAATTGAGTACAGTTCGTGTGTAAGACAAAAGAAGACAAAAGAGGTCAAATTTGTTCAAACACTTGAATAATTCTCTCATATTTTTCACACAAATGATCAATAATCGTTTCTAATATTGCAAAAGGTTCCATCAACACGTAAACAGCTTTTATTTTGGCACAAATCATGTTTTTATCTGAGTCTAGAAGAACGTGCAAACATTATATCGCGACTGATTAGGAGTACACACGTGTCCAAACACACCGAGAAATATCAGGGCAGAATGACGTTCCAGAGAGAGCAGACAAGAAGGATGATGTTAGGTTAGATGTTAGGTCAGAGGTCATGAAGAGGTCAGAGGTCCCGTTTGCTCACTCATAATGAGTCCACTGTATGATCGTTCTCAAAATATTATTTAAAACATTATTATTTTAATAACGTAAGGCTCTAGTAAAGTACAGTGAAGACATGATGATTAAGACCTGCCTTCAGTAAAGGCAGGCAATCATGTAACTGCCTAAAACTGCGAGTTTGTGGGTTCGTTCGTCTGTCTGTTGGCGAAATATCCCATGAATTAATCAACGTACTTTAACAAACATTTCAGAAAATAATCACTGAATGAACATCTACAACTGATTAACTTTTGGAGTCAACCCAGTTCAAGATGGCTGCCACAGCTAGTCAACCTCAGCGAACACTAAAATGTCTATAACTCTGTTAACTTTACATATCCTGAGCTAAAATTTGGCGTGGTAGTAGCTGAGAGTCATCCTCAGCAGGTACTCAGAGCGTTACACATTTGTGTAATATTTTTGCTCAAAACTTTGGCATTAAGGGTTGGTTTCAATTCTGTTTGTCTATTAGCAAAATATCCCATGAACCAATGGATGGATTTTAGTGAAACTCTCAGAAAGTAATCAATGGATGTACATCTACAACTCATTAGCATTTTGAGTGAATTCAACTCAAGAGAACTGCTATCGCTAATAGACCTGAGGAAACACAAAAACGTCAATAACTCAGTCAACTTTACAGATTTTGAGCTTAGGTTTATGCATCTGCAGCTGAGAGTCTTCCTGATCAAATATTCTGAGCACTAACAGATTACACAAAATCTTTGTTTAAAGTTTTGTCGTTAAGTGTTTGGAGTCAACTCTGTCTGTTATCAGTCTGCTGTGTCTTGTTTGGACAGCTACGCCTTTATTTATTGTTTCATTTAGATGAAACAGCAGTAGATACTTTAACTTCAATCAAGCACAGTCCAAATCAAATTATATACATTCATATATACAGCTAATTACGTCCGATTTGGCATTTTTTAATTCAATACCATTCAACATAGCCAAATTCAAAGAATCAGTGATCATCAAAGCTAATTTATATATATATATAAAATTCCTAAGCTTGGGAGAACAAATGAAAAAAAAAGCTTGCAGAGGAAAGCCTGTGAACTCAGTGAGCTCAGAAAAATGAGTCCCCCCTCGTTAAAATTCATTTTAAAATCTTCAAACGCCCGCATTGAAACACCCCCCCTAAATCCAACAGCAGCCTTCCGTTGAAGCTCTTCATCCAGTGAACTGAATCAATAAAGGCTCCCAGAGCTCCTGTGCACCAGGATGTGGAGGACGTTTAGTGCTGAGGTGTCCCGTCCTGTCCCGTCTTCGTCCGTTCCACTCCGTCGTTGCATGTTGTACCAGCGCTACGGTCAATATTTGTCCTCATGGGCAGGGTTAGGACCTCTCCCATTAATGTTTTACGTTCACCAGCTGTGCTCGGGCCCCACCCTGATCACACGGATCTGATGCTGGGCTTGTGTGGAGGGAACACACACACAATTAACCATGTCTAACCCTAATCCTCATTAGCAATCTCTTGCAAATTTGGTACAGTGACATTCCAATGTATCTTCAAAAACTCTTATCAATTTAACCAAATTTCACATAAAAAACAGAAAATATGTAGATGATTCATCTCCTGCGGTTACATCTGCTGTGATACGTTTTCTATCCACTCACCCCGGGTGTGAACGTCCTTTTAATTTTCAGTTTTTAATGATTTATTTGAACTTCAACAAACTTTAAAAAACAAACTTAAACTCATTGGTTTTTTTTTCTCTCATCTGCACAGGATCACAATTAAGCCATAAATAGGCTCAAATACATCCATACGATCACCCAACTCTGTTAATAAGTGGTGATGAAGGTTCATGGGTGTATTTTAACTTCTTGTTTGTGATCATGATTGACTGCAGCTATTAGTCTGTCTTTGCCAGCATAAAAAGGATTTGTCCCCTTCAGATGAAAAGAAATTGGTTTGGCTGTTCAGAAACAATCAGGAAACCCCAAGACTCGAACTGGAGACTGCTGGAACACCGGTGTCTAGATTTCCATCAGCATGGACAGAGAGGGTCCTGCTCCAAACAGACACCTTCAAATTGGATTGAAATTTGCAGCTGTCTAATTAAATAAAAGGATGCTTCAAATTAATAGTTTCAGGGTGTGAACACTTTATTTTTGTATCTCCGCCGCTCCCTCAAAGAAAACGGATAATAATATCCTTTGCAGTTAATAAATAATTTGGTAATGTTAAAGAAAAAAAAAACCTCTCAGGGTCCAAAATATTTCTTGCCCGAACTATCTAGTGTCTAAATGTACAGAAAACACTGCTGCGTGTATAGTTGGGCATTTATTCAATACACTTGTACAAAAAAAAAAAAAAAAACTGAACTGAAAATGAATATGTATGAATCTTTGTCCTATGTTCATACAAATATTTTATATTAACAAAACTGAAAACATTTTTCCAAGTTCAAGACTGTATCAAAAGAAAATTACAATAATAAAAAAAACAGAAGGTGGAAGGATCAACAAGAAAACATTACATTCTTAGTCCCATAAGAGACAAAAAAAAAAAAAATTGTTTTCACAGAAAACACTTGCTCCGGGTGATGCACAGAGGTATTTGTCATATCTAACACTGTCTACACAAACCCTCAGTGGGTCCACATGAGAACACACGACTTCCAGGCAGTAGCTAAGGGAATCAGGGCCGATCACAGAGATTGTCACATCATATGCTGATCAGCTTCAGCATCATGTCATCACATTCAACACCGACTGCACGGAAAAAAAAAAAAAAAAAAAGCTAAAAAAAGCAAGAGCTTCCAGGTGGGGTCCGCGAAGTTCATCGCTGTGTTTCTGAGAGACCGGGGAAAAAACGGGAAGTTCTTTTAAAAGTCCGAGGAAGGACTACATTCTGGGGGCCTCGTCTGTCTAAGGTGCTTCCTAAACTTAGTCCGACATCAGTCAACGCGTAGAGACGGTCTCCATCATGGAATCTTTCTGTACAAACCATACTGGGGAAGTAGTAAAAGTTACAGGGAATCCCAAAGCAGCAGCACATTTGGCACAAAGTCCAGAGGGTGGGATGGGGGGGGGTCACGTTAAGAGGGGAAAAGCTTGTGTTTTCAGAGAGAAGCTCCTCCATTTTGGTCGGCCGTGTTCCTAGCAGACGACATAGTGGTCAGGCGCAGTGGCTTGTTTCAGTCTCACAGTTAAAAACAGGAAAGCCTCGCCGGCGCTCGCCTTCCCGCCCCCTGCCCCCGCGGTCTCTCAGCTCGTCGCTCTGTCGGCCGAGGTGGGCCGCGCTGATTCGTGTCAGTCAGTTTCGGTTCGAAAAGGAACCAGGACTCCAGCAGGAAGTGGGGGACGAGCCAGCTAGTGTCCGTGCTGATTAGGTGGGTAGTTGGGTGGGAGCGGGGGTCCGTTCACACCGGGGTGGTAGAAGGCACAGTTGCTCTCGTACCTGCAGCTTCCCTTCATCATGAAGTGGCGACACACTGGCCTCTTGGACATGTCTGCCAGGAAGAAACAAAGACATCAGTTACCGATTGTTGCTTTCTCAGCCTCTAGCTTGAGTGAGCAGAAACGGGACCGATTCCTACAGTTTCCATTTTAAACTTTCATTATTTTCTGTTCATTTTTGATCCATTTTATGTCAAAATGTCTGTAACTGAATACAGGAAGTTTTTATTCCCCATTAATAAATAACAAAAAATGTCTCTACGATACTTCCTTCACAGGGATAGTTTGTTCATTTCAGGACTTAAGTAAATGTTCACATACGTTGGTGTACAGCAACAAACTGAACTAAATGTCATGCAAATATGATGTTGAATATAAGCTAATGTAGCGTTCTTTCACACAGGGAACGTTTTCTAAGCTTGAAAGGCAATAAAAGCAGGCCTTTGTTTGGCTAGCTATTAGCCCGGTCTGGATGAAGACTTTTGCCCTTTTTTTCCCTCTCTCTGTGCTCTATGACTGATGTCAGGGCTGATAAGGCATTAACTATTAGTTAGAACATTGCTTAAAAAATTAAAAAAAAAAAAACCCACCAGACTATCCCTTTAAGGATGAACAAGGTGCTAAAGTAGGATTATTTCTCCTTAAACTTAGTTTTATTTTATTTATGAGAAAATATCACATTTATATTCCCTCTAGTTTTGCCATTTTTGATTAAAATCCTATAACCGCCAAAATGCAAACCTGACTGAATTAATATTATGTTTTTATTTAGGTCCTCATACAAGAGTGTATGTTTGTCTGCTAAATATGATGACATTACAGACGTTATATATATGGTGCCTCATAAAGAAGGAGCTCTGTTCTTTATTTCAGTTTCCCCAGACAGATATGGACCAAAGATGACCATCATGATGACATTTTTTTCATATATATGGTCGACACAAAACAACAACAAAAAATGAAAACAACACACAAATTCAGGCTTTTATTTTTTAGAAAATGCAAAAGGTAAAGTCTGGATCCACTAATGTTTTTCCGGACCCTCTTTTCTTTCATCCACACTAATCTAGACCTAGAAAACGCTAAAATTAAACTCCCGACGTTTCCACAGTTTTTAGGCCAGTGCAGGAACCCTGCAGCTGATCCGGTCTCATGAGTTCCTGTCAGTACCTCTGTGCTGAGCTTGTGCCACGTACCGTTCATGTTGTTGTGTCCTCCTCTGGGGCCTCCTCGACCTCTGCCCCTGAAGCCCGGCTCTCCTCCCCGGCCCCGGCCCCCTCTGTGGAAATGTCCTCCTCTGTGGGCCCCCCCTCTCATGAAGTCATCGCCCCAGTAGTTTCCGTTGTCTCCTCTGCCCTGACCCGGTGGCGGTCCCATCATGCGGGGTCCCCCGCCGGCGTTGAAGGGCGGCCCGTGGTTGTGAGGCGGCGGCGGCGGGTGGTTAAAACGGGGACCCCCGGGCGAACTGTTGGGTGGGTATCCTCCGTTCATTGGCATTTGCATGGGCATGTTGTTCATATTGTTCATGCCTGGACCGTGTCCCAGGAGACCCTGACTGACTGCAGGGGCAGAAACACACCAACGAACAAATGAATAAGACAAACGGAGCAGAGGACGATGTCACACTAAGAGACGAGGATTACCTGCTGGAGGTCCGCTCTGATTCTGGGTCTGCTGCAGGGAACCCAGCAGCTGTTTGATCTTGTCTGAGAAGTCTGGCTGTTTGATCAGGTCCTCAGCAGACTGGTTACCAGACGCCCCCTGATGACAGAAAACTCTCATTAGCTTTACATCAACAAATGTGACCCACAGGAAGAGAGATGATGAAAAGAAAGCCCATCCTCATTCAATTCTAGGCTTGACTTAAATAATGCTGATTAATTACATTAATTAAAAAGCCGTAAACCAGCTTCTTGTGACGAACATCTGTATGAAACACTCACCATGATCGATGAGAGCAGCTCCTGCACGTTAACAGCCGGAGCCGCGGGGTTGCTGGCAGCGCTGGTTGCCTGCGGGCTGCGGGAGCTGTTACTCAGGTTAACCATGAGGTTGGCCAGGACGGGCGGGAGCTTGGAGTCACCGCCCGGGTTCATGGCAGAGTTCGGTTGTGACGAAGTGTCCATGGGCTCAGCGTAACTTTCATCCAGCATGGAGGAGTCCTGTGGCGAAGACCAGAACTGACAGTTAGGCGACAGTACACGCATCGGGAGCGTTTAGTTCATCAGGATAAAGTGACACGAGGGAGTCATGTTGTTTTTTATTGTGTGCTAACCTCGTCCAAAGGGATGAGCCGGGGAGGCATGGGCTCATAAGGCTCTGGATCGGGTTCATGTGGGCTGTCAGGAACACTGGTGAAGAGAAAATTTGGGAACTCATTAGTACAAATGAGCTTTTAGTTTAAAACAACAAAAAAAAACAACAACAAAAACTACATTTCACACAAGGTGTTTTTGTGCCGTCATGGATTTAAATAAATCAATTCAACAATGTGCTGCTGTTTTACATGCTTGGTGAACTAACAGGAAAACCAAGCTGCTTTTAAAAATTACACATTGTTGTCGTGTATATATTATTTTTTATTACTTCCTTTGTTTTGCTGCTTTCCATCATTTGGGCAATAATGTCCAATTTCAAACGGACGCCACAGCTAATGAACATTAGCAAACACAAACATAGCCATAACTCTGCCAATTTTACAGATAGTAAACTAAACACTGGTGTGGTAGTAGGTTTATATTTCATGCTGTAACGGATCTTGAAATATATGTAAAATTAACTTAATTATAACAAGTTTTTGTTTCCCAATTTCTCCAATAATTAATTTGAGTTTCATTTAAGTCCATCTAGTGGTTCGTGTCATATTTAACAAAAAGACACGAGCAAAAACATGTAAGATCCTATGTGTTTACACCGATAAATGCTGCTATCTGCAACTGCAAACAGCAGTCACAGAATGGTTTTTTTTGTTATTATTTTTGTGAATTATCTTTAGATCCTGTGTTATATTATTGAGGCTATGTTACCCAGCTGTGGAGTTTCTGACTCCTGCATTGAGTTTTAAAGAACTGATTGTGAGCAGCATCACACCTTTCCTTGCTGAGGAAGATCTCCTGCAGGATGCCCATCTCGCGGTCTCTTTGGGTGAGCTTCTCGGAGCTGTTGGCCCCCGGGATCACCAGGCTGCCCGTCAGAGTCAGGGGTCTCGGCTGGGTCCAGGGCACCCTTTCCTCCATGGCGTCGTGCGAGAGCCGTCGGGCCATCTCAAACGTCTGCCTGTCCATCATGAGTTCTCGTTTGGCCGCCTCACCAAAGTCCTTAATCTTGTTGACGTTGACTGAGGGAAACATCAGAAATGTGCAACGTTTGTGAGTACGGTTCTATTCCGCTCAGACACCGCGGGACTTCCTGTCCGCTTCTTACCTCTCTCTGTTTCATCCAGGTCAAAGTAGAAGTAGTGTTTGAGCTGTTCCTCCTCAGCCCAGTGAACAGTTTTCTTCTTCTTGCCCTTCTTTGTCAGGTTTTCTTCTTCTCCACGTGGTTCTGCCAGGGCGTTGGGCTTCTCACCTACAGCGAGAAAAAACAGGCGCCGTTTAGAGCTCGTCTTCTCCGGCAGTTTACTCAAATCTGATGCAACGTGTCCAAGTTGGAACAATAACAAACACCAGAACACAGCTTTTTGTGATTTCTGTTTTGCTAATTGGGCAAAAACTGGTCACTGGGCAGATTTTAATGAAACACCAAAATATTCACTGCCTGCACATCTACCAGTCACTGACATTTAGAGTATCCCCAAATTAAGATGGACACCACAGCTAATTTACATTTTTCCCCCCAATGACTGAATAAAAGTTTCAAAACAGTTTAAAAAAAAAAACTCTTTTGTTGAAGTTTCTCTGGGTCTGCGTTTGTTCAACTAAAATCTTGTATAACATTAAGGAGGTTCAGAAAATTCAGCGTGAAACTTTTGGTTCTACACGTTTTTTGAGCCGTACCGTTGTTCGAGGTCTCTGGGTCCTCGGGAGGAACTGGAGTCCCGGGCTGCTCCGGTTCCTGTTTCTCATCAGCAGAAGTGATGGATGAAGCCGTTTCTGGAGATGATGGCTTAGCAGAAGATGAAGAATACCCAGCTGGTTTGTTGTCGAATGGGTTTGTCTGAGCAAGAGAGCGAGAAGTGAAGTCAAGTGAAATTTATTTATATAGCACTTTTCAGCAACAAGGCGATTCAAAGAAAAACAAACAAACAAACAAACAAAAACCATAATTGACCAGGAAAAAAAACAGCTCAGCAATTTACAGTAGTCAACATTGGATGTACATCTACAACTGATTAACTTTTGGAATCAGCTTGAAACAAGATGGCTGCCACAGCTGAATGACTTTAGCAAACACAAAAATGGCTATAACTCAGTCAATTTGACAGATATTGAGCTAAAGTGACTAATGTGACTTTTTATGCTCAAAAGATTTCTAAGTCAGCGTTAGGTACGCCAACATTAGCAGGGTTTTTTTTTCAGAACTGAACTGTACATGAACAGGCAGGAAATGGCCAAATAAAGTATACTTTCAAAATGTAAAGGATTAAAGCAAATTATACTACTAATCACGCAGCATATTTTGTGGGAAGAAAATGATATCTTGTTCATAAGTTCATACCTTGTTTGACGTAGGTGAGACAGCTTTGGTGCTGGCGGGACTGGTAGCAGTAGGTGGCTTTTTCTTTTTGATTTTGATCCCAGGCACGGGGGCAGAGTTCAGGGCATCCAAAAACCCTGTGCCCTCCATCGCTGCGGTGACAACACAAGACAGAAACACTGTCATCTCTGTCAAACACGGGCTAAGAAAACCTGTATGGCTTTTACAGGGTGCGTCTGAACTTACGTGGCGCTGGAATAAGCTTAACTTTGATCTCTTTGGTTGAGTTCGAGGGGGTGTTTAAAGGTTTGTATTTTTTCTCCAGAGGTGGCGCATCTGAGGGACCAGAGCTGTTCAAAGAAAAATGAAAAGTGTTAGTACCCGAGTCAGCCACCGGGGGGCAGCAATGAGTCAAGAGCATGTTCAGAGAAGATCAGAGGAGGAGGAAACAGGACCGGATGAACTGATCAGAAAGACAAGCTCTGTCTTAAGTAAGGTGGTGGGAGACAGGAGGACAGGACAGTTCCTCCCAGCAGCCATCAGGCACCTACTTTAAGCTAACCGTTTGCTATGTTTAGCTAGTTAAAAGCTAAAAGTAGCACTATACTAGCTAAAAGTATTAGGTACTTTTCATAGCCTTTCCTCTTTTAGCTCCTAGTTTCGCTCCTCTTAGCTTTAACAACTAAGTTTCAGCTTTTTCAGCTAATTTCAGCTGAGTTGAGTTCATTTAGCACTCACTGAACATTTACAGAAAAGGCAATTTCTCTAGTAGATATACTACTTGATAATACTTGAAAACGTATTAAATCAAAACCTTTTCTGTTGCAACAATGTGAATTGAATAATGTAGTGTTTTTGGCAGACAGAGCAGTGCTGTACCTCGGCCTCTTGAGAAGCGGGGGCTTTATGTTGTACTTGTTGCCTATCTGTGGGGCAGAGGGTGTCTTCTTAGCAGGGGTCGGGTTGGGAGTCTCCATCTCTAGTCCTAAAGAACAAAACAAACACAGACTATTAGCATCAGTTTGTGAAAACGTCCACAAGTCACTGCACCAGCGCTTGTCAGGTGAGCTGTACCTATGGAGCGAATCTTCGTATGGCTGGGGGCGTGAGCTTTCGGTTTCTCCTTCTTTTTCTCTTCATCGCCACTCTTCTCTTTCAGGTCTCTCAATGGCACTTTGCTCTCCTCTTTCTTCTTCTTTTTATCTAGAAAACGAGCAGAAAGCGTGAGACAACCTGTGTTGGTTGGGGGAGCCTCCCAGTTTAGAGATCAATAAGGGAGCCGTGGGTCTGTACCGGCAGGAGAGCTGCTGTTGCTCGACACACTCTGGGAGCGAATCGTAGCCATCCAGCCATCGACGAGCACAGCCGCCAATTTCCTCAGATCTGAAAACAAAGTTCACATTATGATTAGAATGCAGATATTTATCCACCTTATTTCTACGACACATAATGCCTGAGTTATGGTTGCAACTTAAACTGGAAGAATTGGAAACACACTTTTGTTTGGTAAAAATAAATGCTTTATTGTAGAAATTACTGACCGAAACACGGGGACTCACTCTGTTAATTTATAGATTTGTACCTAAAGCTTAGTGTGGTAGTAGCTGAGACTGATACCTGACACATACTCTGAGAAATACAGATATTTGCTTATGGCAGCAGGTACTGGTAGTTCCTAAACTACTGGAGTTAAATGTGTTGAAGGTTAAAAATCAAAGCAGCTTGGCTACTTTGCACCTATAATCCATCCTACAGTAGAGCCACCAGGAATAAGGCGGAAACAGGAAAGTTTGGACCTTTAGAGGGAGAGGGAAACTGACCTTCTGTCTCTGCACTTTTGCTCAGCTGCTTCACCAACTTGGCAGTGTTATTCTGGGGAAAAAAAAAAAGATACCCGGTTAGACTGCCGAACTGTGCTGCACACTGTAGGCGTGTTTTAGATGAGCTCAGCACCTGTTTGAGGTGGTCTACTTTGAGAGGCAGCTTCTGTAGCGTGAGCAGGATGAGCTGAAGCAGAGGGGTGTTGTTGGTAGTTTTAGAGTAGGTGAGCCAGGAATTGAGAAGCTTATAGCCCCCGACTCTGATAAACCTGGAGAGAAAGAAGAGCAGCTGGTTTTAAAACATACAGCTGCAGTCAGAAGATCCATCTACTGAACAGCATATTACATTCGGGCTTCATATTTTAAAAACAGAAATTACATAAGTAAGCACAGACAGACTGGATTAAACAGAATTGAGTTTATGAATATTACTCATTTTAATATGGGGAAAAAACAAGTCCTGTGTGTTTATTTTAGGAAGGTGATTTCTGAAAATTCAAATTAAAGTAGATTCAAATTGTAGATTTATTTCAGGCATTATAAGTTAGAAGTAATTAAATTGCTCTAACATGTAGCTGTGAATATGTCTATGACCTACCTGTTAAGGACATCATGGGATTTGGTCTGCAGCAGGATGTTGAGGTACATACACCTACTGACCATCTTACAGGAAGCTTTCATCAGCCTACATTAAAAAAGGAAAAGGCATTGTGGTGTGATTATCGCCCACCCTTAAAGAGTCCTGACCCAAACATCAACAGAAAGGACACGTTTGATTTTAGTCGCTCACCCAAACACCTTTGGGACTCCTTCCAGGCTGCGGAGCTCTCCATCCTTCCCCAGAAGGGCCTCGACACCTTTCAAAATCTCCCTGGGGTCGACTGGTCCCCCCGCCATGTCTGCAAGACAAAGAAGTAGTCACACTGTGAGATCCCAACAGAACAGAAGGCTGGAGCTTCATCTTCAGGTCTGCGCAGGAGAATCCCACATGAACAAATATGCTCTTAGGCAATCCTTTATGAAGTATATGTTCATTTCCTTCACTATGCAAAAAGTTTCCACCCGGACCGACATTGGCTACCCTCCACTTTCAAGCATCTCCCGTCACAAAGCAACAGCCAGACCCCCCGAATCCAAGGCTTCAACGCCACAAATCACTGAGCTGCTGCAGCACATTCATTTATTCAACAAAAAGGCTCCTCAAACCAGCTCCCAGAGAAGTTCACTTTGGAGCAACACCCTAAATTACAACAAAACATAAGTTACGGAGGGGGACACAAACCAAGATTGACTGAAAAGCAGAGAAATATTTAGTTCCAACCATTCAACAGCCTGTTAAAAAGATTCAATGTTTCATATTCAAGCTGAAACTAGTTCAACAGGAAAGTCGATGTACTGAGTCCTCCCTGATTGTGCTTGCATGACAAAACTAATTTACTGTTTACTGTCAAACAACAGAGACACATTAATTTTATTTACAAGAGTATATTCCATACTATAAAAAAAATCAAGGTTACATTAAACAGCAAAAAAAAGTTTAAATTTTCTTTATTTGCCCCAATAATAAAATATATATTATGTATTCAATATCTCTTAATGTTAACATTAAGAGCCAAAACGTTACAAATTATTTTAATAGGTAGGTGTGTTTAACCTCCCCTGGTGCTGTAAACATCTAAATAAATTGGTAATTTTTCAACAACATAATTAACAAAAAGGGAGGAATTTAGAGAAACATTAGTAGCAGTTTACATTTTAATTGAACAGACCTCAAACCAGTGGAACTCAGACATGTTTGATTAACTCAACAATCAATCTCACTGTAACCTAATCCTGTCATGAGATGGGGCCGTTTGGATTCCACCGATATTGGTAAAACTAAATTATATTTTAAAAAAAGACATGAACTTCTTTTATAGAATCAGCCCACCTGCTCTATGGACGGCGTACTCAAGAGGTTTGTCCACACAGAGCAAAGCCTATTAACCATGCAGCATAAAAACAAACAACAAAATCGGGATACTGAGTTTACACCGTCCTACAGAACTCAAATGTACAGTTTGTGATGGAGCGTTACATGTGACACACACAGAAAACAAATGGTTAGAATGGACACGCCGGATGTTTATTATTTTTACCAGCTCCATCTTTGACCCAGGTCAGCGAGGTCCACGCAAAAAAATAGAACAGCAAAGCCAAATTGCAAACACTTGAGTTGATGTTTTCTTGCAGGATTAAAACTGTTTCTGTGCCCCTTTCCAGCTCCCCCGAAACATCAGATTAAGGTTATAGCTCTTACCAGCACAACTGATGTAAGTGGAAGTTTTATTTTGTCTCGCACCTCCTCTCAACACCGCAAATAACTCACACCCTGAAAATATCACAGTTATATTACACATACACACATTATTCATATTATTATTTTAAAGCATCGCCCCTGCATTCATGGGATGCCCTCTGGCACCTCTTTGTACAGTTTGTCAAACTACACTTGTATGCAAGGAAAAAAAACTAACTAGGCTTGTTACAACAGTCCTGAGTAAGGCAGCAAAGCAGGTTTATCAAAAGAAAAGCAAGAATAATTTTAAAAAGCATTGTAAAACGCACTGGATACAGTCCCCCTCAGCCTATAAAGAGCTCTTTATGTCTAAATTGACAGAGAACAGGCCTGCTTCAGCTCTGAGCTGCTAAAAAAAAAAGAAAAGAGAGAGAGAGAGGGAGGGAGCTAATCACAGCCCTCCCTCCGTTAACCACTTCCAGGACGGATCTACCCCCTCATAAACAATGGCTGTCGGGGAGAAAGAGCTCGCGGACGGGCCCCGGCACCACGCGGGCGTCGCGGAGCCCCCGAAGCCGGACCGCGGCGTCCCAAAAGAGCTGCTCCAAGAAGACAGGAAAGTAGCCCCCTAGTCCAAGGACGGGGGGAGCGAGCCAGGACCAAATCCACTAAGGTCTGAAAACTCTCCGGAGGACACTGCGCTGAAAGCCCCCCGCGCCGCTCTGTTTTTCATCATTTTCAACACAAGTGTTTTCATAGTCATGTGCCCTCAAACTCCCCACCAGCGCAGTCTTTATGTGTAGACTGCAGCCCTATACAAATACAGGCAAAAAGTCCGACTTCATGGTCATGTGCTGCCTTCCTGGTTTTATGCTTAAGGCAATCTTTATGAGTAGATTGCTTATGGTAATTATGCGAAATCCAGTTCATTTATAGTTTTTTTTTTATTTGAACAGTTTGTTCATTCCGTCTCACACGCAAAGGCACGGAGCGAGTCCGTCCACTTCGCGGTGTGAGCTCATACTAGAAGAACAAGCTATTATTCGGTGCCTGCTAGCCAGCTACCGCTAGCTAGCCTATTATCTACAACAAGAATCTCATTTTGATGAATGTCGATTCGATTTAACTTCAAAAATCAACTTACTATTGTTACTATAGATCCTCAGCGTCTCGGGTATATTATGGTGTACTTTTTCAGGAACTTATAGCTCACATTTCATCATTTTTATGTCGTTTTAATTTGCAAATGAGAGACTTCTCATGGGTGGGGCTGTGACAGCTAAATGCTATGCTAGAGCCTTTCCTTCGGGAACTGGAGGCAAAAATAGTAATCAAATGTCCATTACTTGAGAAAAAAATTGAATTGAGAAAAGCTGTTCAAAGTCCTCAACGATTCAGTCTTCGGCGAAGCAAATTGAAACCTGCAGAAAAACACACAGAAACATAAATTTACTTTTCAGTTATTAGTTATTTATCCACGTCTGGAACTACAGGCGTTTTCTTTTAGTTTATCTATTATTAATTCGTCATTAAAAGACGGCTGTTACAGTCACGAAGACTACATTTCTCTGACTTGACTTACCTTTGACTAAATCCAGGAATGAGCTAGGCAGGGAGGGACTTACCGTTTTATACCGCGTGACGATTTTGACGTCACAGCCCGTGTTTTCGTGCAGTTTCGCACTAACAAAATGGCGGAAAGTCGTCCTTCCCTTTCTAGCAAAGGGCGTAATGGCGCGTGTGACGCAGTGGGAAATGTTATTCTCGACGTATCTACAGAATTTCACAGTTAAAGTGGTTAATCTTTGCGTTACTGAGTAGATAATGAAAGACACAAAGCCATTTTAATGACTTTGCCGGATTGTATTCATTTTCTAACATAGAAAATCGGTTATTAATATTTCATAAAGATGGCGACTGTTTTTTTGGTCACGTGCATGAGCTAAGGGAGAACTCAGCACATCCCCTCGTGGCTAACAGTTTCGAACGTCAACACCACCGCCATATTGGAAGGGTAAACATGTTATGACTGTCATAATTGTAAAACAAAAAAAACAACAACAACAAAAAAACATCTTTATCCCAGTATGCTTGGACCTGCATAAATCTCTGAGTGATCTTAACTAGATCTTTAGATGTCTTTTACAGATGAAACTATAATTTAGATTTAAATGTTAAGACTAGCTAACTTACTTGCTGCTAGTATAAGTTGTATTTATCATACAATAATATGTGTTTTTCATGCAATAATTATACTATCTATAAAAAGCTTTTTGGAGTTCATTAAAGAAGATATTCTCTCCTGGGATGAGGTGATGGTAATTCTTGCCATCACACTCACTTTATTCTCAGTTTTGTCCAGTGATATTCTTTATCAGAAAGACTCAGTGTGTGATCTCTGTTCCTAAACTATAATTAGCAGTATCCTTTCATTCTACTTTTTATATTATCTGAAGATTTCCTGCTTCCACCAAATCCCATCTGAAGGACCTTGCCCCAAAAAGACATTATTATTTATACTTATTATTTACAGCAGGATCCAGAGCCATTCAGTCCTTCATTTGAAAATCACAACCCTATTTTTTTTTAAACTAACACATTTGTTTTTAAATCAACCTGTGTTTGTTTTTGTTTTGTCAAGCAAATTATGTCTTCTCATTTGGATTTTAATATTTATATTTTGGACATTAAGGCCATTGTTATTTTTTGGGGGGTTATTATTTATACTGTAGGTATTCATTTCTCTGTTGCGTTAATAATTATATACTGTAGTACTATACTGATGTACTGATAATACATCTTAATCAAGATTAGAACAAAAATTGTAAAAAGAAAACAAAAACAAAAAACAAAACAAACAAAAAAAACATGGTGGCTTGCAATGATTATTATTATTGTACATGGTTTGTCAATACATTATATTAATGTTAATTAATTTTGGTGATTTTCTTTATATAATTACGTATTTAATATTTAATGATCAACAACGGCAGTATATTTTTAAAGGTCATGGATTAGATATAATTTCTGAAATTAGAACAAAATATATTTCTTTTTGTCTACCTCCAAAAGTAAAAGAAGTCCATTTTAAAATTATAAATGACATCTACCCAACTAATGTTTTTATGAAGACCAGATTTTAATTTGATACTGCTGGTTGCTCTTTCTGTCACGTTGAAGACGAGGATTTAGATCATCTTTTCTTCCAGTGTTGTGTCACACAAGACTTTTGGAGCAGTATGTGGCTTCAGGGCCAAGGATTTGAACTACCAGCAATAGAAAGGACACGCATCTAATTATAATCAAATCTGTTATATATCTTCAAAACTCTAAAACCGAATTTTTAATTAATAATTTAATTTTAATGGGGAAATCTTTTGTTCATAAATGCAGATTTTTCAAATTTCTGTCATTGGAGTTTCTAAAAATTAGAGTCTCTAATTTTAGTTAAAAGTAAATCTGCTCAACAACCTTGTACTTTAATTAATAATTTTAATTTATTATAAACCTCTGTATTTGTTTTTTCTTAAAAAATTTTTTTTGTTTGTTTTATCTTTGTTTATTTTGCTTCAAATGTATACAATTCAACCTGTACGTTTTTGATACTTTGTTCTGGTGTTCTTGCCTTGTTTTGTTTGTGAACTGATTAAAAAAAAAATTCACTTATTTTCTACTGACTAAAACACAAATGTTACAATTTGATTTTCAGATAGTACAATACAAAATAACAATTAAAGCTGCAAGCAGCGTTGGGCGGCCCTCGCAGCTCAGCGCCGCTCCGGCCTTGCGACCGCGGGAGCTCTTGCAATCGCGGGAGCTCTGGCGACCGCAGTCTATGCTCTCGCGCCTTTCCTGCACCGTCCACTAGGTGGCTTTTA
>NC_051434.1:20354605-20368846 GCF_001649575.2 Kryptolebias marmoratus
TTTTGATGTTCTATTAAATTTAATTTATCTTCTTCTGATATATTTTCAGGAGATTTGAGGTAATAGGATGTGATTTTGCTAACAATTTCTTCTTCTTCAGCTCTTCTTAATTTGGAAACTTGTCTTCCATAATTTCTTAAAAATTTGCCAATTTCAAATTTGAGAAGTTCCCAGTTGTTGCTAAAAGAGTCTTCAGTTTTCGCTCTGCTCCAATAAAGTAGAATTAATTTATTAATATGTGCTTTAACCAAGTCATGTTTCAGTAATGAGTTATTTAGTTTCCAGTGTACACTTCGGTATAATGTGTTGTCAGAAGAGCAGATTTGAATGTTAATGTAAATGGCTCTATGATCAGTGAGAGGGGAGGCAAGAACATTAACAATAGCATTTTCTTTACTAATAAATCTGGAAACAAGCCAGAAATCTATCCGAGATTGTCTAGAACCTGTCTTATTGCTCCATGTGAAAATTCTGTCATTTGGGGATTTTTCTCTCCATATATCTATAATATTAAATTTCCCCATAAAGTTTTTTAAAGTGTTACTGTGAGAGGATTGTTGATTTGGAGGCCACCTGTCGATCGTATTATCTAATGCTATGTTGAAGTCCCCACCAATTAAAATCTTTGAATCTGGGTATTTGGATCTTGTCTTCTAACGATTCGAGTAGATTATTGTTATTGGTTATATTATTATAGCCATATATGTTAACAATAATAAAGATAGTATCAAGGCATTTAACCACTGAGCAGATATAATGACCTAGTGCATCGCAATCCGTGTGCAAAGTAGATCCAGGAAAATTATTTTTAAGTGTGGTGACTCCTGCGGAGCGTTCAGAACCGTGAGATAACCATATATCATTTCCCCATTGGGATTTCCAAAAGTTACTATCAGAAGGTGTAGAATGACTCTCCTGAAAAAAACAGAAATCTGTTTTAAGTTGTTTAGCAAATAAAAATAATGCTTTGCGTTTACCTGTTTGTCTTAGACCCCTGGCATTGAGGGATAGAAATGAAATGGACAAAGTTGCTGGGATTAAACTTTTAAAGATAAAGTTGTGTCTAAAGAAAACGAGAACCGATAACCGCACTTAAAAGTAATAAGGCAGTAAGTAACCTAACTAGTCAGTGAGCTATGATCAAATTAAGGAAAATTAGCACTTCACTATCTACTAAGGTATAAACATAAATACCTAGGTGCATATATGAACAAAATAAGTCTGTATAATAACAATAATTATTAACTAAAAGCCCACGTGAAATAAAGTAAAGAACAATCGTTGAAGATAAAGTGCATACTAAACTTAACTTATAGATGAGTAGGTGGCTAAAGTAGATCTATGATTCGGTCGAGTGAGGAGGAGGAAAAACTTCCCTTCCGCCGATAAAGCCACGACCTCCGACGAAGAATGCAAGTTTACCATCTTTGCGGGCTTTGTTAACCAAAGGCCATAGTTTGTTGCGCCTGTCTCTGTCGTCCTTGGATAGATCCTCAGTGAATCTCAGTTGGTTGTCTCTCAGGTATGAAGAACTCTTGGCTGCCTTCCATGTTGCATCCCTAAGGATTCTGGAGGTGAACTGAATGATGATCCCTCTAGGTTTGGTGTTTCCTGTACGTTTGGCTCCCAGACGGTGTACGGTGTCAATGGCATCAGGTAACTTGTGTTTGTGCTCAGGTAGAACAACCTGGCAGACTTCTATCACAGCTTTCCGCACGTCTTCATTTTCTGTTTCTACCACTCCTTGTAGTTTAAGATTCCATCTCCTGGAATATCTTTCCAGCTCAGCAAGCCTCTGTTGGTAGTTGTCCAGCCGAACTTCGTCTTTAGATACCCTTTTTTCCAGGGTATTCACATTCTCTTTAACTTCTTTCACTTCAGCGCAGATGAAGTCAATAGTCTTTTTGAGACCCTCAATCTTCAGCGTGTTATCCTTCACCATGCTTTCTAGGTTGTCGGAGCGGTTATTTATCAGTGCAGATAAACTGGATATTATCTCATTAGCAGCCGAGGGTTCCGGGTTGCTACGCTCATACATCACCTTCTTCGTTGCTGGTGATTTCAAAGGAATGACAGGTAATGCAGGAAAATCTTCAATAGCCTCCTCATTCAGTGATAGGGTTATTGGAGTAGCTGCGTAGTTATGGCAGTTGTCAAATAATACGTTGCAAGTTGTAGCGTTAGCATTATTAGCCACATTAGCTTCTTTAGCCTCGTTGTTCGCTTCGGATGAAGGCCTGGACCTGGGTATTTCTAGTCCTCTTTTCGCACCTTTTTGGATTGGCATTTTGCTTTGTTATGTTCTTACTGTTGTATCTGATAACTTGAGAAGAAATGATAGTGCTAGCGTTCAGAAAGTCAGGGTATTACCGTTTTTTTTTATAAAATCTTGTGCGGATCTCGGTAAAGGACGTCTACTCATTCCGCCATCTTGGGGGCTCGTCCTGGCGTGTTCTACCTACATACCAAGTTTTAAATCTCTACGATGTACGGTTTGTCCTATCTCACGTTAGGGGGCGCTGTGGAGCAGTTTTGCCACGCCCATTTTTGATTCCATTAAAATCGTGTTATTTCTCGTGGGGGACAACTTTCGGTGAAATTTGGTGACTTTTGGAATATGTTTAGACCTCCAAATTAGCGTTTTAAGAATGCAAAGAATCGTAATAATAATAATAATAATAATAACAAGAAACATAGCAGATCCAATAGGCCTTCGCAGCGCTGTCGCTGCTCGGGCCTAATAATAATAAGAAACATAGCAGATCCAATAGGCCTTCGCAGCGCTGTCGCTGCTCGGGCCTAATAAATGTGTTTTTAATTTTAAGACTTGACGTCGACATGGTTGCGAACCGCATGAACTTTACCCTTTCACCTATGACTCCATTTCGCCACAAAATGGCTGCCTCCGTGCATGCGTTTTCCAAGGTGTTTTGCCGTGTATTGCCTTCATTTTCACGTCAGTTTCGTCAGTATCAGGTATTCTATTTTAATTTGCGGTGAAGACGGAAACTCGTTTAAAAGTGACAGCTTTGAAATAAAATTTTAAGTCTTAGAGTTAGAATTTGACGCTGGACGCCACCTTCCACAGTGGCGTAGCAGCTAACTTTTAGCTAATGTTAGCCGTAGCCAGTCATCTAGGACATGGTAAATACTGGATAACTTTTGTTTTTTAACACTTTTTTTTAACGTAGCCAGTCGTACTCGTTGGGGCTACACGCGGTTCTTTGGTCCCTCTGTAGTGGCTCTTTATAGCTTTAACCAAAACAAATTTTACAAGGAGCGAACCAATTTGCAGTAGCAGTTTGTTAACCTGTTAGCTTCCTGAAATACGCCAGAAAATTAGACATTTTGGTACATTTGACGCAAGTTGCTGAGGGAAAGAAAAAGATGCAGTTTTGCTCACATATCACTGATTACTATATTACAACTCGTTTAAATAAGGCCATTTGTCATTCACTGGAGGGAACATAAATCAAATATCCAATAAACAGACCTATTTTTTGTTATGTGCTTTATTATTTCAAACGGGTACACTTTTATATATCATCAAAAGTTCTGCTCGTTTTTTTCGTCTCCTTCATTGTTTTAACAATTTGAAATATAGGCAGTTTGGGCCAAAAATGCCTCCTATAATCCTTCTGTATTGCCGTCGTACATCATTTCTGGAGACTGCTAATGCTGAGAAATAGAACTGGCTTGTAGAGATACAACATGCCTCATTCTGAAAACCTGCACCAAAATTACTCAGGATATCATGTTTCAGGTCAAACATGTCATTCATTTGGAACATTTTACCTTCTGAAAGACCAATTAAATGACATTCATGGTTCACAAGGTCAAAAATAGTGTGTGATCCCCAATATTCGGAGGGCCATATCTTGAAAACTCTTAAAACGTAAGCCCATAAATGTGCATGTGTTCATTATGCATATAAATGTACCTTTAAAATATTTTTCAAAAGAATATTAGTTGGTCACCCAGGGACCCTTTGGTTGGGTTTATATGGAATGACCTTTTTGTGTCAGATGAAAATGACAAATGCAAAACCTCTCCTCACTGATACTAAGAACAGCTGATAGTACAGGACACTTTTAAGAAATGGCATGTTTTAAATGTGCTTTTTTTTTTTTTCTCCTTTTCTTTCAGTCTTGTCTACAGAAGCTGCCTTTGAAGCCGTCGTGTCCGGCGCCCGTTCTGTTTGTGCAGTCAAATCAGTTTTTCTGCAGCAAAGCGTCTCTGCAGAACGACACAGCTGCTAAACCAGAGGAGGTCCTCTCCCGTTACAAAGACAAACCCTGGGATTACCTGAAGAGCGAAGGTAGTTAAGGACTTAAAGCCGCATGTTGCCCGCTGCCTTTCATGCCTGAGCTTTAAACTCAAACCCTCTTATGCTAAGAAATGACAGAGTTGTAGCCGTTTTGGTCAAACCCTGTAAATGAATGACACAGACATGCACAGCCTCATGCGATATTGCTAGATTTTGCATGATCTGTTGGCGCTTGGGGTGTGTGTTGACTATGACTCCCAGCTACTACCATAAATTAGTGTAACAGCTATAGTTGTGTTAGTTAGGGTCAGTGAGTTTATGTACAACCAGTCACTATGTTCTGAAAGTTTCATTGAATCTGTGCAGTGGTTTGTGATATTTAGCTGACAAACACGGTGTTGACATCAAAGTTAATACCAAAAAATTAAGGATTGATGTCACGCAACATGTAGGCCTCAGGGTAAACGTTGTGTATGACTCGCAGCTACTACCACACCTTTTTAGCAAGTTTTAGCTCAGTATCTGTAAACAGGGTTTCTGTAAGTTTCAGTCAGTTAACTTTTAAAGACCATTATGATTCAAATTCAAAATCTAAAAAATTTCTTTCAAAGTTACAAATTTTCTTGACTTTCATTCAAATTCAATCCAAATTATTTAAAAAAAACACCACCAACAAAAAACAGTTTTAGGACTAGAATAACAGGATTCTTTCACAAGGAAAGGCTGCATGTCCATCAGTAAAGTCCTGACAGGACTGCTGCATGTTTTCTTACAGAGTAATAACATCTGAAATCCTCGGATAGAACTGCAACACAAGGAATGAAGGAGTGTTCACAGTGCTGTAAAAAAAAAAAGTTCATGGAAGAGAAGCAACAAATGAACAAACACATACATTTAAGACATATCTAATTGTATTAAGACCTAAATTGGAGACTTAATGAAGTTTTAAGACCCCACAGAAACCTTGGTAAAACTAACAGAGTTATAGCCATTTTTCTCTTTGCCAAGGCTGCTTAGATGTGGCGGCCACCTTGAATGTTTGGACTTTACACTGTGTTTTCCTCTCTTTCGACAGAGTATATTGAAAAGTATGGAAGCCAGCCGGTGTGGACGGGCTACAGGAGAAACCACAAAGGAGGCATTCCACCACAGAAGACGCGTCAGACTTGCATTGTAACGTTTCTGTTATTCCACCAAAAAGCTGCTTATATTGGCTCTGTGTTTATCATTTGTCGTTTCAAATAACCACAACCATGTTTCCACAGAGAGGAGACAAGATATGTGGGAACCCTTGTCCAATCTGTCGGGATCCTAACATTATTGTCCACCACCAGGTAGGTCTTTCCCACACACGACTCGCCAAAGATTTTTCACATCAGATTTGAAGTCAGTATATGTAAAATTGACAAAGTTGCGGCCATTTTTGTGTATTTTTAAGGTCAGTTTGTTGAAGCAACCGTCTAGAATCCAAAAAGTTGTAGATGTTTATCCAACAATTAGTTTCATTAAGATCAGTCCAGTGGTTCGTGAGATATTTTGGGAAGACTCAGGCAGACACATCGCCTTCACCTTTAGGTGGCAGACTATAAATATTTCATGTCTGTTATTGAAGCACGAAACCAAGTGTTAAATCTATTTTTTCAGCTGCAGTCACTGATGTTCCTTCATTTTCTTTAGAATACACAAGATTGACTCAGTCCATTTTCTGTCATTTAAAATGTTAACCCAAACTGAGAGCTGATCGGATTTCCAGCATCCGTTACCATGGTGATAGACCCAGATAAAAAGTGAACCAGCTTTACGATGCTGAAAGCTCCAAACTGAGCCTGTCGTTTTCTTGCCTTTGGATTATCCTTGTCATTCTGTTGGCCTGGTGAAAAGTTAGCATGACGACTCTGCGTACAAAACAACTAAAGCAGGGACTTTTCTCATACGAATTATTAATTGGAGATATGGATTTGTACACAACTGGGATGGAACAACTTCGACTCAATGGGTTGTGGGACATGAAGTGAAGGGACAGGTGTGCTGACAAATGCTAACCCTGGTGTCTTCTCTTGCAGAATGTTATGCTGCTGCAGCAGTTTATCTGTCCCCACACTGGGGTGGTCCATGATTCCACTCGAACGGGTAAGCCACCAAGTCACCTGCTCATGCAGTCGTCCATTTGATTACCAGGCTACATGTTTTATGGTGTCTCCTTTTCCCAGGTGTGTGTATAAAACAGCAGAAAAAGCTCAACAAGGCCATCCAAACAGCAAGAGATCAGGGTAAAGTTGGAAGCTTCTTTGAAATTCTGTTTTAGATAGCTTTACATCCATTCTTTACTTTTTCAGATTTCCTTCAATTATTGCACTTCTGGTATGATGCAGCCTGATGGTATAATTGGTTATTTTTTCCATTAATCTACACTCAGTAACTTTTATAATGACAAAGGAAAAACAGTATTTTATACAAATTTGTAAATTTAATAAGAAAAAAACTAAAACATCACATTTAGTCTTCAGACTCTTTGCCACAACTCCTCAGCTCAGGTTCCTCTCATTTCTCCTGACTTTGCTGAGATGTTTCTACACCCTGAGGGAGATTAAACTGATTGGACACACCGCTCTACAGAAGATCTCCCAGCTGACAATCAGAGGAAATAAAACTAAAGCATGAGGTCAAAGGAACTGTCTGCAGAGCTCAGAGACAGGATTGTTGCAGGACACAGATCTGGAGAACATTTCTGAAGGTTCCTCTGAGCTCAGTGGGCTCCGTGGTTCTCAAATAAAAGATGTTTAGTGTAACCAGGACTCTTCCATGAGCTGGTCGCCCAGAACACTGAGCCACCGAGAACCTGATGGTCTGACTGAGCCTCAGAGATCCTGTGTGGAGACGGGACAAAGTTCCTGAAGGACAACCAGAACTGCAGGTCTCCACTGATCTGGGCTTTATGGCTGACAGGTTAAACATGAGCCTCTCCTCAAAGCAAAACTGAAAGCTACTTAAAAGGTTTCAGGTTGTGAGAACAAGATTCTCTGGTCTGATGAAACCAAGACTGAACTGTTAAAAGGAAACCAGACATCAGTCCCCACCTGCCCAACACCATCCCTACAGTAAAGCATGGTGGTGGCAGCATCATCCTGTGGGGCATTTTCAGCAGCAGGGCCTGGGAGACCGGTCGGGGATAAGAAAATGTTGATTGGAGCAAAATACAGAGATATCCTCAAATGAAAACCTGGACTGAAAGTTCACCTTCCAACATGTCAGTGACACAAAGCACAGAGAAGAAACACAGGAGAGGCATGGGGCCAATTCTGTCAATGTCCCAGAGTGGACCAGACAGAGCTTGACTTCAACCCTTTCTTGAAAATGGCTCCACTGACGATCCACTGAGCTAGAGAGGAATGGCAGAAACTCCAACAATCCAAGTCGAAGCTTGTCACATCAAAGCTAAAAGACTCGAGGCTGAAACTGCTCTGAATACTTGAAGCAGGGGTGTCCAACCCTGGTCCTCAGGGCCACCATCCTGCATGTTTTCCTTGTTTCTCTGCTCCAACACCTGATTTGAATCAATGGCTGATTAACAGGCTTCTGCAGAACATGAAGAGGTGATTTAACCACTGAATCAGGTGTGTTGGAGCAGAGAAACAAGGAAAACATGCAGGATAGTGGCATTCGAGGACCTGGGTTGCAGACCCCTGACTTAAAGGAATGTAATATTTCACACTTTTCTTTTAAAAAAAAATACAATATTAGAAAATTAGACTTTTAATTTGACGTTATAGGGAACTGAGTGTACATATAATAATTTAAAAGATTACAGCATCAGGCTGCAATATAACAAAATTGAGAAAAGTGAAGGGGTCTGAATACTTTTATATTAAGAGGTAATTACATTTACTTTGAGTATTTTTTCTGGTAAATTAGTGTATAGTATAGTCATTGACCTAAAACTGTTAGACTTGTAGGACGTGCTAACAGGCACTTTCACCTCCAATGAAAAGTGACTTGATAAAGTATTAAAGAGATTTGAAACTTTTTTGGATAAAATAACCAACACAGCATCTCCTTTCAGGTTTAATTCCTTTTCAGATTCCTCACGTGAACTTTTCAGGAGAGGATTATTCCAATACTCATGATGCTGTAGGACCCACACCACCTCCACCGTCCTTAACCTCAGGTGAAACCTGGTATCCGTGGTACGGGGAAATCACACCCGATGACAATCAGGTGGCTAAAGTCAAGAAGACATACAAGGCTTATTTAAAATGTTAGGATCCAGAAACAATCTCTGTACACGTAGTAACAAAAATGCAAAAATAAACATGATGGAAAAAAGGATGTTTGAAGAATATTTATTGTTAAGCTTTGGCAGATCCTTTTATCTCGGTACTTTTAAAGAACACGATGCTTGATTAAGTTTCCAGTAGAAAAGAACTCATCAGAAGTACTTTGCTCTGAATCTTCCTGTTCCACCTGCCAGTTCGTATGAGGTTGCAGGTGGCGTTTGCTTTCCGTCGCAGCCGATCAGGGGTTCACCTTGTTGATCATAGTCTCGCCGAGGGCCTCCAGCACTTCCCGCTTGTAGTCATCGAAGTCTCCGTCAATCTGGTTCACCGAGCACTCCTCTACTACCCACAGCTGGCACTGAGTCTCCGTGATGAGCCGTGCATCGTGACTCACGATTATCACAGCTGTTCGAACAGATTCAGGTTTAGGAATGGGATCAGTCTCACATAGAAACAGGTCAGGCTTAAGGTATAAGTCTATTAGGGGTGAAACGGTTCACAAAATTCACAATTTGATGAACTGCAGGTTACTGTTTTTAAATTGTGACAACACTAGAAATACCATTCAATAGTTAGTTTTACTGAGTGACAATTCATGTAGACATTAAAAATTTAGAGAATGAAGCAGTTCGACGTTAGGCACATCATTGTAAACAGTCTGTTAAAACTGAGGAGGATTTTTCTATAGTAAATTAAAAAACACTGCTTTTTTATTTTTTTATTTAGTAAAAAGATTTGCCTTTCTCAAACACCTGTATTAAACAGGTTTGAGTTTAAAGTTGTCTGAGGTGTTGATGACGTTTTGTCAGGGTGCCATCTAGCATGCAGACTTCACAAATAAAACCTCTTTGAGGAAAGGCCAAACCAGTTCCACATAACGAAGGTGGAGTTATTTTTTTAGAAACCAACTCTTCGGTGCTGCCTGCAGTTCGCTCTGATTGGTTGATCGCCCGAGTGGGCCTTAAGGGAACTCGCAGGTCGTGGCTGTACACTTTGCAGCCTGGGTGATAAAGCGGCCAGCTTGATGGGTGGAGTTTGTACTTTATTTGTGTGACTGATAAATAAACCCAAACTGTGTCAATCCCAATAGGTGATTTTTGATATTTTTATGTCTCTATTGCATTAGATTTTTCATAAACTGTTCCATCCCTAGCTTTAATCCTTAGATTTCTCTAAGTTTGTGTAACCTTTTGATAAAAAAGGGAGCTCGTAAATGACTATTATACTTCCACGTGTTTCGTCTTAAATTTAATACTGAATTTTACGGTTTAGTTAATTAAAACCTACATGCAAAAGGGGAATAAGATGATTTTTACGAACATACACATGTTCTATAGTGATACTATTTCTATCAGACAAGTCTTGGTCTAGATGAGATTTGTGGAACCAGACCTGAATAATGAAAGTGTGATTGTTATGGTTTTAATTACCTATTGACAACTGCAACACCTCCCTGCTCCTGACAACTCTGTCTAGTGAAAATACTCCCAAAAGAAACTTATTTACAAAAGAATTTAGACTGTGTGTCCTCACCTCCTTTGTAATCATTGATGGCCTCTGATAAGGCATCTATTGATTCAATGTCCAAATTGTTTGTGGGCTCATCCTGAGAAGAAGAAGAGCACACCAATTATTTTTTTAATATTATAATCTTCCAACACGAAAGGAGCATGTGGAGCAGAGCTGTTCTTACCAAGATAAGGACGTCTGGCTGACGGCAGGCCAACTCTGCGAACACAACTCTGGCCTTCTGACCACCTGGCAGAAATTAAACAGATGCCATTAAATGATGTCTTCTTCAAGACGAGTTTGAAATACATCAGAAGTTCGTGCTCGTACCAGAGAGTTTGGAAATCTGAATGGTGTGAGCGTGACTCTCGAGGCCAAAACGGCCCAGACACTTCCTGCTATCCTGGTAGGGAAGGTTAAAGTTCCTCATCAGATACTCTGTGGGCGTTTCCTCCATGTTCAACTGGTCTGCATACTGCTGATTGAAGAACCCCACTTTCTGTTGAAAGAACACACCCAAGTCAAAACTGCTGCAGCAACATGAAGAGTGACAGTAGTTATCCTGAGCTGTTGGGTTAAACCCTAGAAATGAAAGAGGGTAGACTTTCTTTTTACTGTGTATATGTAGGCTGTACAAGGTGCTTTTTTGTTTCAGGCTCGACTGCCAAGATATTTTCTTACCGTTGTTTCAAAGTAGTCTAGTTAGTGGACTGATGTGTGAATTTTTTTCCCCTCTGGTCAGTAAATGAGATCTGTTTGCTCCAGATGTGAGCAGCCATCATTAAAGCTGGGACTTCTGACTGAATCGACTAGTCAGTTTCACATCTGATGCTGTCATTGGCTACATAAAACAACACGTGTGACGTCACAATCAGAGAATACAGCACCTCGCCAAATCAGAAACCACGGTTGAGGTCAGAGGTACAGAAACGGTTAGGAGTCCGGGTTGCAGCCTTTAAGGCAGGATCTCACTGAGCTGCGATGCTGGCAACGAGTTGGTGAACAGCATTCGTGAGGGAAACTCCAGAATGTCTTAGAGGGGTTCTCAATGTCCTCACAGTCTTGTTGTTTGAACTAGAGCTGCACAATATATCAACATCGCAAAATTTGAGTACAGTATCAGTATCTCAAAGGACTGCAATTAATCAAAGGCCATTATTTTACAAGTTTTCATGTTCTGCAGACTAATATATTTGGTCAATCTAAAGGGCTCTCACTGGCCTTGATGACAGAAGAGAAAGTGAGTGAGGAGAATGTGGAGTTAATCCAATTGATGTTGTCATCACATTAATAAACAATAATATTGCACATTGAAAGTTTTTCTAATATCCAGGTAGAATTTTAAACAACAACAAACAAATGTTTCTTTCAAAATAGTCACACAGTCATCTCTAACCTTTCTTGATTTTGGTATTTTGTTGTGGGTGTTTCTAACCCGTCTCAAGCTTTATTTTGATACCTGCAGTGTCTCCTCTGACAGAAACATGTCCACGACTAAAAACCATGCCAACGATAAATAATAATAACTGAAAAGTTGGTACACATCTGTCTTCGTTTCAAACGTGTACTGTAGTAGATCAAACCATAAATGTTGGTGTGCCTGCCGAGGTGAGGTGGGTACGACAAAATAATGTGCATGGCCAAGAATACATTTTTTGCAAGCTGTGCACACAAGCATGAGCTGTGATTTTCAAAAGTTGGCCGACAAAAACATAACCTCACGGCTTGGTCAGAATTCAGTGAGACTGCAACTGAAATTTTAAGCATTTTCTCGCAGTACTGATTCAAGTTTGAGCTGCCGGCTAGTCCAACAATCAGTGAGGCACTACCTTTGTGTCTGCAAAGACCGACCTCTTCCAAGTCATCAAGAAGGCTATGTTGGAATATGAAGTAAACCGAGAACAAATTCTGGGACTCTAGGTACACAAGGCGCCTTGTGACACAGGATTCACGCCATAACACTAGAAAACATCACAAGTTGTGGTCTCCCTCCCAGACAGGTTAAATCAATTTAATGGTAGGTTTGTGGCTTAAAATAATTCACCAGGGGCTGTGGCTTTTAGAAAGAAGGCTCCCTGCACATTAATGTCACCTCTGTGGAGAGGGTCCCCCACACAAAACTCTTAGGAGTCCACACCTGTGAGGGTTTCTCCTGGACTCTCAACACCACACTGCTGGCCAAAAGCTCAGCAGAGGACACACTTCCTCAAGAGTCTGACCCGCGCATCACATCCTGGTATGGCAGCTGCAGTGTGAACACACTCCTTAGAGTCCATTTTAAAGAATTGGGAAAGATTCCCCTCACTCTGTCCACACAGTGTTTAACTTGCAGACGTCTGGAAGACAATACTGTTCCAGTGTTTTAAGAACAAACGATGTACAACGGCTTCATTCCCCAGGCGATAAGGCTGCTGAATGTCCAGTAGCACCCCGCTGGACAAAAGCATCATAGTTTTGTATCATCACATAGTTTAATATATTTATTTTGTCTTTTTATATGACTGTATTTTAATATGTCAGAACACTGTCACCACAAATTGTATTAACTGTTGTCTAGTCTTGGCTACAAATAAGATAGAAAGTGTGTTTGCATTTTCATAAGGATTTAAATATACTGATGTCATGAAGACTGGGCAAAAAACCCCCCCCAAAAGAATCATAAAGAAAGAAACAAAATCTGCACAATATTTTTCTCAAACAGATGATTAACGTGTCCTTAGATTAAAAATTTGTACGCAAATAATCAAATATTATAATCAAATGTTACTCACCAGTCGATGATTCTTCCTCATCTCACCCTTAATCTGAATAAATAAATACATAAAGCTTCAGTTAAATCAGCAGTGTATATAATATATGTTTGAGCATATAAGTGCAAATTGTTTGTCTTACAGGATTTAATTTTCCAGTCAGCAGCAGCAGCAGAGTACTCTTCCCAACACCATTTGGCCCAACGATACAAACTAAAAGAATAAATGAGAGAGGAAAAGTCTTTCACCAACACTTAAAGAGTATAAACCAGTAACAGAGGAAGCTTGGAAGAGAAACTCATTTTGGGGCACCATATTGTGCCAAAACATCGACAATGGGTTTTTTTGGATCAATGTTTGTGAGGTGGTAATTTTCTTGTAATCACCAACTTTTAAACACTTTTGCAATACAAGTCTTTAAAGGCTGAGCATCCCTGGAAGGAATGCATATAGCCTGAAAAACAAAGCTCATCTATTGTTGAGAGATGCCAGTTATAGTTGCTTGGGAAGGTGTGTCAAGCGATGTGTGTGAATAACTCTCAGCTACTACCACAACAAATTTTAACTCAATATCTGTAAAACTGGCTGAGTTACAGACATTTATGTGTTGGCTAAGGTTGATCACCTGTTGTGGCCATCTTGAACTGAGTTGACGACATTTTAATCTACAGATGTACACCCAATGATTCCATTAAAATCCTTCTAGTGGTTCATGAGCTATTTTGCTAACAGATTTTAGTACATCTGTGAAAATGATTGAATTATAGATATTTAAGTGTTTTCTAAGGTCAAGTTGGCTGCAGTGGCCGTCTTAAATGGCGTTGGCTCCAAAAGTTAATTAGTTGTACATCCAGCGATAGTTTCCTGAAGGTTTTCCCACCCAGTGGTTCATCAAATATTTTGGTGACGAGCAAAAACATTATCACCATCAAAATCAAAAGTTGAATCTAGAGGTTTTATACTCACTCCTGGAATCCATGTCAATGCCGAAGTCCACATTTTTGAAAAGAGGCTTCTGACCTTCATAGCCGAAGTCAACACCTATGTAGGACAGAAAATCTCAGCTATACAGTTTGAACACCAAGAGACAAGACATGGAGACATTATTAAACACATTGAGATAAACTGATGACTTATTTCTTTTCATTCTTGGTGATGTTCGGCAGATTTTAGAGACAAAACCTTTATGAACATATGTATAAATTCAGGTTTATATATAATTAAACAAAATTGGAGAAACTATCAATAAAATCTTAAACATTGACGGGAAAAAAAAGATGGGGTACAGGTTGGATCCTTAATATCCACACTTAATTTCAAAAGGTATTTTATATATATATATATATATATATATATATATATATATAAAAAAATATAAACTTGACTAAAGCCTCCTCTAAACAGCTGTGGTCAGATGTCAGATGTTTCTAATCACTCATCC
>NC_051434.1:20368949-20409459 GCF_001649575.2 Kryptolebias marmoratus
GGGTGGGGGGGTGGGGATTGACCACTACTCATCTGCCACGTTTAGGCAAAACAAAAATTGTTTAGGATGTTCAGAAACAACCCAGGAACCACCAAGGCTCAACCCGACCGTGAACTGGAAACTGCTGGAACACCTGTGTCTCTGTCCACAGTGAAACCAGATTTCCATCAGCATGGACCGAGAAAGATGCTCCTGCTCCAAAAGCCACACCTTCAAGCTTGAGGGATAGCCTAATGCCTTCTGGAGAAACTAAGATTGAGTTATTTGGCCGCAATGACAAAAAGTATGTTTGGAGTCAAAGTGAGGCTTTCAAACCAAATAGAACTAAACCAAATGTACAGTGTTGTACATGGTGGCGGTAGCATCATGCAGTACTGGTGCTACTGATGATTTGCACAAAGTGGATGGAATAATGAAGGAGGAGGAGTACCTCCAAAATCTTTAACTTCATCTCAAACCAACAGCAAGATGGTTGAAACTTGAACACAGTTCGGAGGCACTTAACCAATTATTAATTGTTGAAGTTGGATGTTGTGCCACCTTGAAAAAAGAGCGGCTCAAATAAATCATTAAAAGCCCCAAATGAATATGATATTCATGCACGTGAAGAGTGGACAGAAGCTTCTGATTATAACTGCATGTCTTTTGAACTGTGGAAGCAAACACTGAACCACCCAGCATAACTGCTAAGCTATGCAGGACTTACTGTGCAGCCCAAGTATAGGCGGAGAGAGCGGAGGAGGGTTGGGGAAGGTGAACTTGACGGTGTACTCTTTGGGCCTCTTCAGTAGCTCTGGGGCCTCCTGGCTCTCCTCCTCCTGAGGGCCCTTCTTCTTGCCTTTTTGCTGCTTTCTGGTTAGCGCCTCTTTAGTCTGCTTTTCCTGAGAGGAAACATTTGAATGAGAACAAAAGCTGCAAATTCAATCTGTGACAGGATGGGGCAAACAAAAGCATTTACCAGAAGGAGAAAACATGATACAGAAAATTAATGCTGTGTGAGACAGGACTTCAGTGGCATTAGGCATGAGCTGCCTTCTAGTTTTAAGGTACACCACGATGTAAAAAAGTCATTATGTCAAAACCACCAAATTTTTCTGTTTAGGCTTCATATCTTTACGTACACAGTAAAAAATAAATAAAAATCCTCATTATCTGTCCCAAAGGCCTGCTAGGTCTCAGGTGTTTTTGCTCAATGGTTTACAAACTTTTCTGCTTTCAAGCCAAAAAATAAAAGTTGCATAAACCTTACTATATTGCTGAAGTCCACAAACACTGACAATAAGCCAAAGACACTAACAAAGAGTTTTATCAGACCTTTCACTGGTTTTTATGCATTTATTTCCATTACTTTTTTCATACATTTAAGGCTAAATATGCTATAGGCAATCGTTTTTAAAGTGTATTTGTTTTCTGTAGATCTTTTTAAGAACCCATACTTGGGAACAGCTGTTTCAGTTGACACAAAACCTCCATTTAGTCTCAGTTCTAGTATTTAAAGGGGGCTGGTGGTACTTACAGCCTGTTTGGTGGACTTGCCACCAGCCTTTAGGTCTTTGAGCTTCTTCTCCTGTTTGTCATACTGTTTCTGCAGTTCTTTTTGCTTTTGTTTGTACATCTTCTTGAAGGTCACTGAAAGACAAACAGAAAAAAGAAGCATAAGAAAAAAAAAAAAAAACCCATGCCAGATGTTAGTTAAAAAGGACATTTGTCAAATGTTTGCTTGCAGTGGCGGTTTCTCAGCATCAATAACAGACCCATCTAGTTTTCCCACATTTTGTACAGTGAGGGACATAATTGTCTGATCCCCTGATGATTTCGGAAGTTTGCTTACTTACAAAAAAGGTAACAGTCTATTTTTTATGATAGTTTATTCTGTTGGAGAAAGACAGAATATCAACTAAAATGCAGGGAAAAAAAACAAACACATTACATAAATGCTTAAAATCGATTAGCACATCACTGAGTGAATCAAGTATTTGATACCAGACTACTGGTTATGTGTCCATGCAGCACGTAGATTACAATTGGTCTATTTCAGCTACTCGTGATTCCAGTTCATTATCTGTATAAAGCCCACCAGGCCACAGAATCCATTCCAACCTGTCCACCACCATGGATGGATCAAAGAGGTGTCAGAGGACATCAGGGACCAGATAACAGATCTACACAAGGCTGCAATGAGCTGCAAGACTATCAGCAAAAAGCTTGGTAAGAAGGTGACAACTGTTGGCGTGATTATTCATGGAAATATAATATGACCTTCACTGCCCTCGGTTTTGAGCTCCATGTAAGATCCTGCCTCATGATGTGAGGAGGAGGATGATGACAAAGGTGAGGGATCAGACCACAGCTAACCAGGAGGAGCTTGTTAATGATTTGAAGGCAGCTGGGACCACAGTCACCAAGAACACCACTGGTAACACGCCTCACTGTAATGGATTGAAATCTCACAAGAACCCCCTGATTAAGAAGGCACAGATACAGACCTGCCTTTAAGTTTGCCAGAGAACATCCTCATGTTTCAGAGAAGGCTTGCGAGAAATTGCTGTGACCAAAATCCAGCTTTTATGGCATCAACTCAACAAAGAGAAATACTGAATATGTCCCGAAGAATAGCATCCCCACACTGAGGTGGAAACATGAGGGTTTGGCTCTATTACCCTCTGCTAAGGGTACAGGGCCACTTCACTGCATTAAGAGGCTAATGGACATGGCCGTGTGTCATAAAATGGTGGACAAGAATCTTCTTCCCTCAACCAGAACGATGAAGATGAGTTGTGGATGAGTCTTCAAAAATGTCATTGACCCAAAAGGTACAACCAAGGCAACAACGGAGTCGCTAAAGAAGCACATTAAGGTCATGGAGTGTCCTAGCCCATCTTCAGACCTGTGAAAATCTGTGGCGAAAGCAGGATTTAGAAAGTTTCTGTAGAAAGGAGTGGGCCAAAATCCCTCCTGAGATGTATGCAAACCTGGTGAGCAACTACAACAAACATCTTACAGCTGTGCTGCCAACAAATGTTTTTTCCACCAACTACCAAGTCTTTTTTTCTTGGGGATCAAATACTTCTTTTACTTAATGATACACAAATTTCTATTTTTTATGTGCGTTTCGTCTTGATTTTTAGTTGATATTTTGTTTCTCTATTAAAATGAAACTACCATAAAAAATAGAAACTGCCCATTTCTTTGTAAAGTGAGCAAACTTGCAAAATCAGCAGGGGGGGTCAACTAATTATTTCCCTAATTGTATATTATCAGAGGGTTAATGAAATGTAATGCTAATTATTGGCATTTCAGTAAAGCCAAGAAGTTACTAAAAGAAAAAATAAATTATTATTAGATGAGACCCATAGTTTGAATGTAAACATATGCATAGACAAACTGGTCTCCAGACATTTCTCTACTTTATTTAGAGAGATGAAAAATGAAAAAAAAAAGCCATTTAAAACCATTACTTACAATAGTTTCCTCTGTAATAGTAGAGTTTTTGGTTGTCTAGGTGGATGATATCTGTACACACTTCATCAAGAAAACTCTGGTCATGAGAAACTATGAGGAGAGTTTTCTTCCATCCTTGAAGGTAGCTGGAAGTAGAAAAGACAATTTTATTTAAATCCAAAAAAGTACAAAAAAAGGTTGACTTCAAGCAGCATCAAACTTTTTCTATATAAAGAAAATTGTCTGATGCATAATTTGGGTGAAATTAGAAAAAGCTGATAAAGTCATTTGACATCGACAGATTTTTAAAATTATGCTCACTGAATTTTTTAATATTCCTTCTTATTTGTAATTTCTATCAACATCTAATAATTGTAAATATGTTGCATAAATCAGAGATGTTCGAACTGAAAACTACTTCGTACTTATTGAGCCAGATAACAGCATTCAGATCCAGGTGGTTGGTGGGTTCGTCCAGCATCAGCAGAGTGGGCTCCATAAAGAGGGCTCTGCAGGTACAGAAGGAATGAGGGAGTGAAAATAAAGAAACTAAAGAAACTGCACTTTCCACAAAAGCTCAGAGTGAATGTCGAGCGCTCAGTGACTTTCCTAAAATGTGCTTAACCCTCTGAGGTCTAGGGTGAAACTGGACGTTTTTGGACTATTTTAAATTTCCTTCATATTTCACCCTAAAAGTGGTTTAATCTGCCATGTTTGGGGTCATTTTTTTCAGCACAACCTCCCAAGTGTGATTTTCAAGTCACTTTTTACTTTTGACCTACTGTATTAACACAACAGACCTAAAACCACACAAAAACATAAAATCCGAGTGGAAATGTCTTAGTTTTTTTACTGTAAAAACCACAAACATACTCAATGAAATGTTTTTACAACTTAGAATGCAAATATAATCAGTAATATTCATAAACACATGAACAAATTGAGCAAACAACAAAGTTATATAGACTTTCTCCATTAAAATGTTGATAATTTCTTAGGCGTTTTTTAGACCAAACAATCAGGAGTTCTAAAAATTGCCATAAATCCTTTGGGCCACTCATATAAACAGTTTCTGTCCAAAACAAGGCAGAGGGGCACATCACATTCTTAGTTTTGGTCATTTTCTATATCCTGTTCATGCAGGATCATTTAGTTATAAAATATATCCTGATGTATGCTCAAACTATGCTTCCAAAATATGGATCTGAATCTGTCTCTTGTTATCATTTTGTCTGGAAGAGAGACAGACAAAACGTGTTATTGTTCCAGTAATCCTTCTCTAAAAAAAACAATGGATCACCTAGTTCATCAGCAAAGTCCTCACTGTCTGTCCCAGTCTAAACTACACCCTAACTATAAAATCCAAACACGCTAAATATCAAAACTCATAACTCATTCCCGCGCTCGCGTTTTTTTTTTGCGCCACCGAACTTCCTTTAATTTTTGCACCTCTTTCTTCTTTTTACTGTAGATTTTTAGTCGCTTGACAGAAAACGTTGAGCCTCGGTCAGATTGGAGAGGAGGGGGTGTTTTTTCAATCGGCTAGGTTGGGGGTGAGATCGGACGGAGGACGGGGGAGTTTTCTCCCGGTTTTGGTGCTTCTCGCTCTAACGCGCTGAAAATATGACGCAGATTTTCAAAAAAAATATATGTGTCGTGAATAATTTATCATAACTCTGGTTTTCCTTGACCTATCAAGATAAATTAAAAACTGGTGTAAAGCCTGAAGTCTGGACTTTAGAGATAAATTAACACGGAGTCTCTGAGAGGGCGGATATTTTCCGCTAGAGTATTTTAACCCTTTAAGGTCGGCGCACGCTCTGGAGCGGGCATCAACCTTAAAGGGTTAAAGTAGAAGAAATCTAAGCAGAAATATTTAAAAAGTTGAATTTTTAATAAAACAACCAGATAAATGACATAATGGTACGTTTGGCTGTTGTCTAATATTTGTCTTATAAATTAGGAATCATTAAATGCATGTTAACCACAGAGCAAAGCTGTTATTTTGTGACTTTTTGTTTCTTTTCTGCACTTAAACTAGATGTCTTGGTTGATCTTAAAATGACAGCAGAATTAATATTTCAAATTTAAAGCCACTACAAAGGAGGAATAATCAAGTCAAAATGGTGCAAAAGAAGAACAGATACAGTATTACAGAGAAATAGAATCTGAATTACAAATCTTTAGCAGGTTTCTGTATTTACCTGGCAAGGGAAACTCTCATTCTCCACCCTCCCGAGAACCTTTTGGTGGGTCTGTTCTGCATCTCAGGGGTAAATGACAGACCAGCCAGGATTCGTCTGGCCTTTGCTTCAGCTGCTGCAGCTCCAATTGCTCTTAGCTCTTCATAGACCTGACAAAAAGGAGAAGAATTGATAAAGAAACAGCGTGCAGTCAGATGATCAGATATACCACAAACAAAAACACTATTCTAACAATATAAACCTGTATACTGAAAGGCCAAACCGTAGGTGAGAACACCGGACTTGTCAACATTTTCGGTTTGCACGAGATTGACTAAACAGCACATTTTGAAGTCTAAAGTAGAGATTTGAAAACAGAAATTGGGTTTAACTGTTCAAAAAAAAAAAAAAAAACTAACTAAATCCAATCAAAGGAAAACATTTTACTAAATCAGCATCCTGTTGGAGACAATGCAGAGGACAAGAAACAAATCATTACCACATATTTTAGACATGCCCGCAAACACCAACGTTAAACGAGTGGTTCGATATCATATTTGATACCTTTAAGGTAGAGAGTAACATTTAATATCAGATTACAACAAGACAAATTTGAGGAAAAATGGAGTAGGTGGATTGAGTTTATCATAACTATAAAAGGGACGACTTTGTTTAATTTTGATGTAGATGGTGATTGTGTTGTTCTTTCATTTCTGTATCTATACTGATGTACATCAATGGCACACCCCTCGAGTTACATGTTACCTTTAAGTGTCATTTTCGCACGAACACAAACTTTGATAGTAAAAAAAAAAAAAAAAAACAACAACCACTCCTTTGCCACTCCTATCCTCATTTAGATTTTATTCTACAAAAACACCCCAGATTAATGGATTAAAAAAAAAAAAAGAAAAACGTTTTAAATTACTTTAAAAATATAAAACTGAAAAGTGGTGTGTGCATATGTATTCGCCCCCTTTGCTTTGAAGCCCTCAGAATTACCTTCAGAAGCCACATAATTATTTGTTAAATAATTATGTGAGGGATATGTCTCTAATGGTCTCAGTATATATCCACCTGATCCACCAGATCCACCAGAATCAGCACCAGTTCATCACCTGTAAGTAGTCAGGTCTACCACCAGTGAAACGACCTCATGATGACCAAGAAACTCTCCACACAGGTCAGAGACAAAGTTGTGGAAAAGTACAGATCAGGACTGGGTTATAAAAAATATCCCAAACCGTGAAGATCCCACAGAGGTCCGTTAGATTATGAGAAACTACGAGGACAGGGTTTTCCATCAAAACTCACAACATGATATGGAGGGCTTTAATCAAGAGAAAAATCCAAGAGACCAAAGATAACCCTGATGGAGCTGAGCAGCTCTTCTACAGACATGGGAGGATCAGTCTGTAGGACCACTAAAAGCTGCAAGAAGATTCTGGAAGACTCCAGTGAGGGTTTTATGAAGAGCAGCCAGAAAAAAAAAAAAACAAAACGCCAGACTGTTTTGGATTACTTCCACATGTCGAAAAAAGTGCTGTGGTGAGGTGAGACCAAACTCAAACTTTTGGGCCATCAAGAACACCATGTTTGAGGCAAATCTACAACCTCTCATTATGCGGAAGACACCATTCCCACAGTAGAGCAAGGTGGTGGTAGCATCATGCTGTGGGAATTGTTTTCATCAGCAGGGACTGAGAAAGCTGTTGGAGTCTTCCAGAGATCTGAGACTGGGACAGAGGTCCACCTTCCAGCAGGAGAACCAGGTAAAGGTCCTGGAATGATCCAGTTGAAACCCAGACCTCAGTCCAACTGAGAAGCTCTAGTTTGGTTTAAGGATTGTTGAACACAACCAGCACCATCCAAACCTGAAGGAGCTGCAGACGTTTGGTCAGGAAGAACAGAGAAAACCTCCAGGTTAGATGGAACAAAATCACGGAGACAAACCTGAAGAGATTTGATACTTAATACAAATAATATTGAGTTTTGGAGGCTGAATACATAGGAATGCATCATTTTTTTATTTTATATTTTTTCATTAAAACATGTATTTTCCTCCCCATTTTCACTTTAATCTTCATTAATCTGAAGTATTTTTGTAGAAATACTACTTATAAATAAATTAAAATTCTAATTAAACTCCAGGTTGAAAGACAACAAAAAAAGATCACCAAGAGGGATGAATACTTTTTCAAGGCACTATAAAGTATTTACCTTGTCTAGTCTCTCGATCACACTGTCCTCTCCTTTCTCCAGACGAGCCTGAAGCTGTTTTTCTTCCTCTAAGAGTTTCAGACGGCGGGTGTCAGCCTTTAGTACAGCCTGTACTGCTGGTGTGTCATCGGCCACCACCTCTAAGAGAAGCAAGAGCAACATGGGCGTACATAAAACAAGTCTGTAGTAGAGAAGATGAAGGACACACCGGAACAGGTCACTCACCTTGTTCGCACAGCAACACATCAATATTGGGGGGAATACTGAGAGCTCTGTTGGCTATGTGTTTCAGTAATGTGGTCTTTCCTTTACTGAGAGACACAAAAAAGACAGAAAATTCTTATTACTGTGATCATCAAGCAAGGTATTACTCTATGATTTTGCACTATGGCTACAAAGACAAATTCCTATTTAAAAACAGACATTGGTTGTTCACCCATGAACCAATCAAACAAAGTCCAATGACAATACGGGCTTAGATGTTAGAGGACCGCTGCTTCCCACCTACTCACCAGCTTCACTGCTAGTTCAGAGGTGGGTCAGTGGTTTAACAACTTCAGCCTCCCATTCCACCTTGGTCATTTTACATGAAGGCTGTTTCGGTGCAACTAGACATAAATCCAACACAGCTAATGGTGTCGGCACCCCTTTCAGGAAGAAATTAATAATCCCTTGAACATAACCCTTTCAATCTGCACATGAGACACTTTCTTCCTGCTTCTTTGTCGTGTGTGAAATGATATCAATAATAACCCTGTACGCTGGCATGAGAGGTAAACACACATATTAAATGTCAAAAGTGTGAAGTGGCAGGAAGTGCTCCATTCTAACCATGACGTTGTTCAGACCTGGCACTAATATTTGTTCTGGGCCTTATTGCATCTGGATAGTGCTAAACACAGGTGTGACTGTTCTTAAATATAAATAAATATAAATACAAACAGTTCTTTTTGAAACAATACCTAATGGTACCTTCCTCTGCTTCATTAGCGGGTTTTTCAGCTGTAGGACTTGGGGTAAATTAACGTTAATTCAATGCAAGTCCCAACCATGTGGACATAGTCAATTTTTTTAAGCAAAAAAATAAAATAAACAGGCCATGATCCTAAATCATAAAATGGCAGCTGAGATTAGCGTTTGTTAAGACTGCAAATTGGTCGTATGTATGTAGCGGTATCTGTTAAATGAGGGGTCCGAGTGATGAGAACAGGGAAAAAAAAAAACCAGAATGGGACTGTGGGGTCAAATAAAAGAAGAAGAATAAAAACAAAATCAGATTTGTGGAGTGCATTTGATAAAATGCACATTCCTACCAGTGTCTTAACTTATGTTTAAAGGAAAAATGTATTTACCCATTTGGTCCAACCAAACCATATCTTCTTCCTGCCACAATCAGGAGGTCAGCGTTGACGAAAAGCTCCTTGCCGTGAGCAGATATGCTGAACCTTTCCAGCTTAAAGACAAACAACAAATCTTCATGCAACATTTTCAAGACTGTATTTTTTTTTAAGTTGGTTAAAAATACATTAAATGAAGGAATATACTTAAAGACAAACTGCCCTCATGCAAAATTCTTATCTAAAATCTTATTGTGGTAAAAAAAGTAACCTTAATATCTGAGGCGTTTTCCAGCATGGCCTGTCTGGACGACATCTCAGCCTGGGATATGGAGAAATCTCCCTCCAACCCACTCTCAGCACGAACACTTGCAATCTGACGCTCAAACTCCCTCTGAAAAAAAACAAACACACGTCATCAGATGAGCCGACAACCTAAAGCAAGATTTATCACATTAGATCTACAAGGAACATTATAGTGATGAGTCTGGCAACATCGATGCATCGGCGCATGTGTCGAGCTCACAGAGCAAAACCCTGAGTCGATGCGCGGATCGCTATAAGAAAGTGATGTCATTGATACAAGAACTGTTTCCAACTGACACTGACGCGCCAAACTGTGTTTATAAGGAAGCGTATCTGCCAATGGGATGCATCTGCCAAAAGAATCTCTGATCTTTTGCGGTTCATCATCAAATTCAGCAAGAATTATGGAGCAGCCTCAAGCCAAAAGAAAGGTTTCCACCGTATGGGAGCATTTTGGTCTCATATCGGAAAATAAGGTTTTATTCTGGTACTCTCAGTTTCCACTTGATCTATCTGGATTCAAATTCATTTCAAAGTGACTCTTAGTTTACTATTCATATTATTTTCTGCAGGTTAAATGTTGCATTTGTTCGACAGAACTTTCCTATTTAAACAAAACCACCTCCTCAGTGCTGAGGCATTTTAGCCCAACTCAGGTCTACAGCCATTCTACAACTTAAGGCTAAATATGCCTGCTGCTTTACTGATAATTAATTACTATTAATTTTCACGTTATGATACATGTTCACACTCTTTATTGACTGCATCTAAAAATATCAAACACATTTCAATTTAAATGAAGATATGAAATAATACAATATAAAATACAATGACTTAAATTATATTATTGTATATACTAGGTCAATAAATCAGTGTCAGTTGAGTCTGTCAACTAGGTTGCCTGTAGGGATTTTTAATGTCCAGCAGGTGTCAGTATTCAGTGACACAGTATCAATAGTTTGACGATGTGTCGAAACGCTTCATGACGCCTCATCTACCCATCACTAGAAAATTAAACGTGTTGATTGCAGAAGCAACAAAATTAGTTGGTTTCTATTGCACATTTTTAGAACAACCAATAGATAAAAACTGGTCAAATTAAAAACAAGTATTTTCATATTAAACTGGATATTTAAAACAATGCCACAATGCATGAACATTTTAATAAGAAAGAAGATTCAATAATAAATTAATTAAAACCTTAGAAGGAATGCATTTTTCCTGCTACCATTCAGTTTTTGTCTAAAATCATCTTATATTGAGAAATGACAGTTGTAGCCATTTTGGTCAAACTTTGAAAAATAAAATTATGCGTGATCTCATGTTCTATCTCCAGATGTCACGCTCAGACCATGTGCCGTGAGTGACTCTCAGCTACTACTATTACATCAAACTTTAGCTAAATGTCTGTGTTGGCTAATGTTAATTAGCTGTCTAAGAGCTACAGCTTCACTATGTGGATAATTAATTTGCTGTCATTGGTTTGTCAGGCTGCACAAAGAGAAGAATGACAAACAGAACATACTATTCTGTGCAATTAGCACATTTACTTTAGAACTGAAGTTTATATTTTTCTTTAGCTCTTCCATCTTTGTGTAAATCATTTAAAAGAAAATCCTATTAAAACTAGCATTCATAATCGACTGTCGTCTCCCAGAAAGAAGGTCACAGGCTTGCCTCCAGGTCTTTATGTGTGGAGTTTACATGTTCTCCCTGTGCATGTGTGGGTTTTCTCCGGGTACTCCAGTTTCCTCCCACAGACCAAAACAATGCATGTTAGCTTAAATGGCAACTCTAAATTGTCTCTAGGTGTGAGTGAGAGAGTGAATGGTTGTTTGTCTCCATGTGTCCCTGTGATGGACTGGAGACCTGTCCAGGGTGTCCCTCGCCTCTCACACAATGGTCGCTGGAGAAAGGCATCTTAGTTTTTGGAGACATGTCCTGTGGTCTGATGAAACCAAAATTGAACCGTTTGACCATAATGACCATCGTTAGATTTGGAGGAAACTGGGGGAAGTTTGCACCATCCCAGCTGTAAAGTACGGGGGCAGCAGCATCATGGTGTGGGGGTGTTTTACTGCAGGAGGAACTGGGGCACTTTACAAAATAAATAGCATCATGAGGAAAGAACATTGTGTGGAAATATTGAAGCAATATCTTAAGACATTAACCAGGAAGTTACAGTTTGGACACAAATGTGTCTTCAAATGGACAACGTCCCTCAGCAGACTGCCCGATTAGTTATAAAGACAACAAAGTCAGTGTTTGAAAGTGCACTGATCTCAGTCCCATCAAAAATTTGTGGGCAGAGCTGAAAAGCTGTGTGTGAACGAGGCCTATAAACCCGAGTTCTGTCAGGAGGAACAGGACAAAATTCCAGCAAATTATTGTAAAAAGTCAAAACGTTTGACCCAAGACATACAGTTTAAAGGCAACACTACTAAATACTAAGAAAATAAATGGAAACTTGTGACATTGAAATAGGGGAAAAAAATATCTCTCTCAATAATCAGGCATTTAGCAAATAGAAATAATTTTGGGAATCCTAACTGACCTAAATCTGGAAAGGTTTAGTCTGATTTAGTGTCAGACAATGAGATACAAAAAGTGTTTTGTTTTTCTTAATTTTAAATTAAATTTTTTAAAATCTGACAAGCCATCTTACGTCTGTTTGCAATCATGACATCCTATACTTTGTGTCGTACACCAGGTGTCCTTTCTACCACAACCTGGGCTCAAACCTGCAGCCTCAGGATTACAAAACCGCGCAGCGTTGACCACCAAGCTACTGCAGCACCCCTCAACCATTCCTATAGTCTATAGATAATTTTCTTACTTTTTCTAACAAATAAATGAGCAAATGTACAGCAATTACCTCCTTTTTTTTCTTCTTCTTCTCCTTTTTGCTGAGATTAGCGTACGGGTCGCCCGGTACCTGCTTGGCCTGATCTGCAATTACATCCTCAGCACTCTGTCAGCCAAAGGGAGAAGAGTGAACAAGTGTGCACAATCAGGTAAGACAAGGGTTGTCGAAAAATAAAAACGAAAGAAAAAGAAAACCGTTAGCATCAACTAAACTTTAGTACCTAGACATTCACTCAGTCAGTGCCAGCAGCATTGTGTTCATGCTCAGTTGTTACAGCAGACGCACAGACAGCTCTTCATTGTTAGTTTTCACCAACATCAAACTCAAACTGTTTTATTGTTACAATCGTTTATTCTGCAACCGCTTTAAAAAGAGAGAATTACAGAAACATACTCTGATGCTTTTTCTTTACTCTGGGGAAGCTGTCAGACTGGCTTCTTGGATCATTTATTGTCTGTGCTCTTCATATATCGCCTGGTATGACTGCTCAGATCATCTGTGCTTAATTCTGTAGAAACACTTTACTGGTTACTGCTGTCTCCAAACACATGAAACAAACAGCATGAATGAACACAAAAAACTCTTTAGGCCCTCTCAATCCTTTCTTTCATGTCAGCCATGTTGAATTTCTTTACTCAGGTATTTTTTTTCTCTGAGACGTAGAAGTGGGCCAGCCTGCAGTAAATTAGGCTAAACTCCTCTGTTTGAAATAAACTACTATAAATGTGAAAAGAAGAGTGCAAGATAAAAAAAAAAAATTCCACTGAAATTTAACAACCAATCTGGGTACAGATTGGTTTCATTCGATCCAGATCAGACTCTGTCACCTTTGGGGATGGCTGTTCTAGACCGTAAAATGGAAAGCAAACATACCATCATCATATCACCGCCATCTTCCTCCTCTTCGTCCTCCTCCTCATCACACATGCTCTGTGATCGCTCATCTGGTTTTCCTTTCTATGAGCCAAAAAACCCCACAAGATGGGAAAAGGTGTGCAAAGGGGAATAAATGGGAAAACAAAAACACATGTCAGCACTTCCTGTGCCTCATACCAAGTGAAACTGATGTAGCAAATGCATGAGTACTACTTTCAGATGAACATACAAAATATCTAAAAAAAAGACAAAACTCAAAATGTAACCTAACCTAACCTACGTGTTTTAGTCAAAAAGATCCAAAATCAGAGGAAATTACTGTTTACCACCTGTGATTCTCATTCAGGGGTTTTGTCCTATGGTTGTGGCACACAAAGCCCAAGTATGAAAAAGCTGTACAGCAGGCACCACTTAAGCTTCTTTTTTATTCATGTTTAGATTTTTAGCAGCACCCACCTTCGACTTTGCTTCAGCCTTGTTGGTCTTCTTTGCATGTTTCTCTTGAGAGTCATCCACGTCAGCCTCATCCTCTTCATCGGACCTTGCCTAACAATAAACGCAAACTACTATAAGTAAGGTTTTGGAATAGTTTGGAAATGACCTTTGACCCTTTTCCAGATTGATGAGCAGCAACAGCTGCTTCTCTAAGGTCATTGCTGATGTCTTTCCACCTTGGCATTGTGTTAACACACAGCTGTACGCTCCAGAGCAGCAAACTGACTAAACTCCTGCTTTTATAGAGCTGATGATCAGTTCATCAATACATTTGATCAGCAGCTCCTGGCTGATCCTGAACCTCTTAAATCCTTTGGAGGCAGCAAGACTGGACTCAGTTTTTACACAGCTTTTACACAACTTTTACATTTTGGCTTCATTTTTTTTTAATAAATAATAACATGGTGGAACTTGTTTGTATGTTTTCTAAGATAAGAATGAAATCATTTTAGAAACTGGGATCGACCCAGTCAGTTTTATTATGTCTTGATCTGTAAAACCCTAAAACGTAAAAGGAGGGTGGACTTTCTTCTCCCCCCTGACTGTATGTGTTGCACGATGGCAAAGTTGAGCTATACTGAGCTGAGCGGAAAATAGAGTGCAGTGTGCCACTGATCATGCCATCCTGAAAATTGTCTAAGTTAAAAGAATTTTAACAGATTGAAGTTTCTGTGTGTTTGTGTGCATTTACAAATCAAAGTGAACGACTGACCTAACAAAGCAGATATCCATAATTCATTTCTTCTAAGCTAAAACAAACACTGCAGCTATCAAGCATGACATTTGTCCTTTTCACAATGAACGGTTAAAAAAAATCTTAAATGACATTTTTTTCTAAAACAAATAACTTCACCTTTTCTAATCATGTGTACTGGGATTTCTGCTCCAAATACCCACAGTACATTCTTTCTATCTAGAATGAACATTGTAGATATCTCAAATCTTACCAGAAGACACATTTCTGACCTCTACAATCCCAGTGTGTTACTGTCGTAAAGTAACAACGTCTTGGTTTGAGATCATTTGCAATTAATCTAACAGAAAGAAGTCGAAATGACAGAATTGCTGGCAAAAGAAACTAATGGAAAGAAATAATCTGGGACTTGCCTTCACCTTCCTGAACTTGGAGTTCTCTTTTTTCTTCCCCCTCTCTACCTCCTGTTTTAAAAACACAGCACAGAAAAAACAACAACTTAAAAACCTTTATTCACAAGGCGGGAAAAGCTCTTGCAAATACACAAACATTATCAAGCTGCACATTCTTGTTCTCTCTGATATTTTAGCAAGTTTAGTTACTGTACTCTAAGCGCTGTGGAGCAGTGGTTAATGCTGCTGCCTCACAGCACAGAGGTCCCTGCTCAGTACTGCCTGGGGACTTTGTGTATGGAGTCTGCAAGTTCTCCCTGCGCATGCATGGGCTTCTCCGGGTACTCCGGTTTCCTCCCACAGACTAAAAACATACATGTTAGCTTCATCGGTAAATCTAAATTGTCCCTAGGTACGAGTGAGCGTGAATGGTTGTCACCACATGTCTCTTTGACCGTCCGGTGACCTGTCCAGGAAGTATCATCAATTCCTTGTTTCTCGACATATAAACAGATCAGAGTTATTGTAGGCAGGACCAAAAATGTCCCTACTACCAATAAATACCAGATTATTATTTCAGGTCATGTTATATTTTACAGACATTGTGATAAAATGTGATATAGCTGTAGCTGAGAGTCATTCACAACACATACTGTACTTCAAACGTACAAGATATTTGCTTAAAACTTTAGCATTAACTGTTGAAGTCAACCCTGTTTGTATTTTACCAAAATATGTTGTGAACCACTCGACGGATTGTAATGATCGTGACGTCTCACAATGTTGCATGAGATCGCGCATCAAGTTATTTTCAGGGTGTCGCGGCCTTCTACTTTCCAACCAAAACTTTCCAGATAAGGCCGTGGGTGGCAACAGGTAGTTTTGGTTGGAAACTAGAAGGCCGCGACATTTAAGTCAAAAAATCATTTAACAAAACCTTCCGTCCTCACACCACACATTTGTCAAACAAAAAGCCTTCTCCACCACACCCACCAGTGTGTTCTTAATCACCCACTAATGGGAGGGTCCAAAATTTACAAAAATAATCTAAACAATTCCAAATATAAAAATTAATTACAGATCATGATTCCAAAACTAACTAAAGTGTATTCTAACTGCCCAAATTAAGACATTAAATTAATAAAACTTGTACAAAAGGTTAAACATAAATGGCCACAACACAGGGTTTGATCAAATCGGCCAACCTGCCTCTTTTGGAGGTTTATCTTCATCATCCAAATCTTCTTCCTCATCTTCGTCGCTCTGCCCTTGGCTGAGAGCAGCAAAGATGTTACCACCCTAAAAGACACGAAAGACGCTTTCAAAACATCAGGAGGACAGCGAGGGCGTTTGGTGTGCCTGTGGAGCGCTGACAAACCTTTTTGCTTCCTTTGCTGGTGATGACTGTAAAAACAAAGACACTAATTCAATAATTATTCACATAAGACAAAAAGGACTTTCTAATGGCAGGCAGTAGTCTTGAAACGTCATACCTGGCTCATCTTCTTCTTCATCACTCGCTTGCACAGAGAACTTTTCCAGCGTCAGCCTTACATCATCATCCTTCTCATCTGCAACTGTGCCTTTTCCTTTCTTAGGTTCTTTCTTCCTTTTCTGAGGTTGAAAACAGCACATTTATTTGTCAAAAAGCTAATAAATGCAAATAAATAAAAGATCTGATGGATCACCCCGAAGAGAGCCAGTAGTACCAAAGGTAAGGGTAACTTTAAAAGCTGAGTTGGAAGCAGTCACTGAGGAAGTGCAACTAAAGGAAAGAAGTGCTGTTCAGGACAGCTTTGTTTCTGGTTGGCTTTCCATTTTTACTTTTTAATGACACAGACAATAAATCATCATGTTACCAAATACAACTCTCAGGATTTGTTGTGCTGATATAAAGAAAAAAATATATAAAAAATGAACACATGGGCTTAAAAAAGGAACACAATGAGACAATAATTACCTTATGGTTTAACTAAAGCCTTGCCCACACGGAAACACTTTTTATTTCAAACTTCACTGTTTGCTGCTGTCTCTGAGGCTTGACACAGGGATGAAATGATTAAAAAAAACCTTTGCTGTTTCGCTGTTCCTGTGTGGACGGGGCCTAAAAATTGAACTTATTGTAAACATAAAGGTAAATAACACCGTACCGTTTGCACCAAAACTCAACATGCATTACTGAAAGCTTACACAGACTTCCGGTTTAAAGAGAACGTTAGGAATATAATCAACTTTTCTTATCCACCAATACATAAGTTTCCATCATGGCAGAGCAAAGTCATGGTGTGCATCACGCACACTGGTTTTCTACCAAAGAGGTTCTATTGTTGGTGCTGGTACCTACCTGGTTCTAAAACAACAGTTTGGTTTTCAACAAACTGCTTTAAGCCACGTCACTTAAAAGGGATAGTTTAGACATTCTGAAGTGGGGGTTTTGTGTAAAGCTGTCAATCCTAGCTAACATCATGATTTGATTATTTTTCTGTGCAAAATTTGATGCATCTAGAAACGCATCTCAGCGTGTTGCCTCCTCTGGCTTGTATCACGCATAGCCCACTTTTGTAGTAATGATTAAAATGTAATATTTAGACCTCAAAAAAAAAAAAAAAAAAAAAAATCAGGCATTTGTTTTAATATTTTTCTTTCAGTCCCAGAGTCTGACTGACACTCCTGAGTGTAGTTACTCCCAAGGAAGTGGAGCAAAGTATACTCAGGGTATATCTAATTGTTTTTTCAGTCATTAAGGAGCAATTTACTTTCGGATGTGCATGTTATTCTCTAGTGAGTTACAGGTGAGCTGTTCTCTCCATCCACTCGCTGACCTGATAAAACTAATTCTGAAGTATTAAGATGTAGAAATATCCTGATACATTTTGGGTCGAAAAAAAAAATAAAGCAAAACTCTGATACAGCACTATTTATTTATTTATTGTTTTTACACAGTTTATAGTTTGCAGGACAAACAAATAAAAAAAGCTCAGGACTTAAAACCTTAAAACTATACCTACTTTTCTATGTAAAACTGCACTGCTGTTAATGTCTTTTACTCACTCAGTCCTTTTCTGCTTTAGTTTTACTTGAGTTTGCAGCTAAACTGGCTTCAGTTTCTGATGAGAGCTTATATTGTGACTCTGAGATCTGCCTGTTTTCAACAACAGAATAATTCTCCACCCTAAGCTTTAAAAGCTTTACTCTTTAATTGAATCTCTCCTATCTCAGACTCAAATTTTACAAACTACATTTGTTTCATTCAAAAAAATTACATTTCTTTCCAGAGTGGTTATAAATTCCAAACTGTGCTCAGATGTTTAAAACATTCAATGTTCTACATCATCACTCCCTGCTGAGCTCTGTGTTCCATGTTATATGTCTTCTTTGGTGTTTTTACAGCATACTAACATTGGGACTTCTTTGTTATTTTCTTTGCAGTCAGATATAGGTTTCTGTGCTAACTGTGCAAGTATATTTAAACATTCTCCATTATGCCGTGTTTCCACACCAGTGCATAATCTTTAACAATCACATCGAGATGCTTCCAAGACCCCATTCACACCCGGCACGAACATGAATCAGGTGTGTGTGAGCAGGGAAACAAGTAAAACATGCAGGATAGTGGCTCTCCAGGACCAGGGTTGCCTACCCCTGGGATAGTGCTAAACACATTTGCGAACGGCCTCAGTGTGCATTGAAAATGTTGTCACTCAAGCCCCCTTTGGATTTGGTCTGGACCACTTTTGTTTACATACGTTTGGTCATCTGAACACAGTCGGTACTGATCCTCGATGAAGGTTGTAAACAAGACGTGACCCCAAACAAGCAGCAAAGGAAATCCATGAAATTCTCAGGGTAATAAAATAAAATAAAATAAATCTGCTTATCTGCTGGCGGATTAAAGTTTACAGAACAACCATTATTTTGGATATTCTAAAGATGTTTTTTGTTTGTTCATTTTTTTTTTTACTACTAAAAGTTTTAAATAACTGTTTAACAAAATCTTTTTCAATGAAAATGTTTGTTTGTTTGCTTGTTAACTTTGTTTTTAGAGTTGACTGGACCCACTGTGGTCATAACAGCGTTTCCCCTACCATTAACCAGCCACCCCAACCCGCCAATGAGACTGCCGGCGTGTAGTCATTTTAATTTAAATAACGCCAGCTCATCAATGCAATAATAATTAGCCCTACTAATAAACAGCTACTAAAACAGATACCGGACTATAAAGTTCACTTAAAAGCCTTCGATTTTCTCAAAAAACGACAGTGCGCCTTATAATTCAGAGCGCCTTATATATGTAAGAAGTCGTAATGTTTTAGTACGACTTTGGTAAACTACAAAGCTGCACCACTTGCAGCATTAAGGCTCAGTTATAGTTGTGCAGGGCTCTGCGCACAGCGTGCGGTCCTGAGCACGTGCTGTAGGCATTTATACATGACGCTGACGTCGGTGCAGTATTCTTTCGTGAGTTTTGAACCGTTTGATTATCTTTGTGATCTCTCATAGAGGGATCACATAAATACTGATACAGGCAAACCAGCTCCGCTAGAGCACCAAAATCGTCCATTTTGACGCGGTCCGTGCGAAGTTACAAAAATTGGAAGGTGCAAGACGATGCGCCTTGTAGTGCGGTGCGCTTTATATATGACAAAAGTTCGAAAACGGAAACAGTGCGTCTTATAATCCAGTGTGCCCTATAGTACGGAAAATACGGTACACAAAAAGGTGTTATCAACTGGTGTCACAAACACAACATTGATATCTGTTATAATCACTGAAATGTGCTCTTTTTTTCTTTTTGATTGCAAAAAAAGTAAAACTTATGTGAATATAGTTTGCTCATTTTTTAGAAAGTTAACTTTCCCAGAACAGTATGTCTCAACTTGCTCTGCAAATGTAATAAGAAAAGTTTTATACTGATTGGGCTTGAACCCCAGAGAAGGTTATCAATAACAAATGTTTAATTTATTGCAATTTCACATAAAAACTGTGCACCATAACTTCATAACTAAAATGTAGCTTTGAGGCTGAGAGACAAGTCTTATTACTCAGCCCTTCATAGAATATGTCCAAAAAGATTTCATTACTCTGTAAATGACACATATTCGACCAAAAGGAAATGTGTCCAGAGAAGCACAAACTTTTCAACCATCAGGAACACACTTCTCTGATCTGCTAAAAAGAGGACTAACTGAGCAGAAGTGATCATCGTCCTGTGTTAACTCTGTCCATGTCAGAATCTCCTCACTCTGCCACTGAGAGAAGCCTTTGTACCCCACCCTGATAAGACTCATCACCTAGGAAAGTGACATAATAAACGTCAATCATGTGCTTTCAGTTTTCACTGTGGTTCTTTCTGAAAGTTGCTCTACCTAGAATTAGTCCTGAGAAGATTAACATGTAACACCGAATTTTAGTCTCCATGAAAACATCACAAATACTGAGAAAATAAGACGAAAAGCACATTTTGGTCTTTTATTTTTAAAATTGATCAAATTAATATTTTTATTAGGTTTAACCGGATGAAACGTGTCTGTAACGTTCAAGACGTTAATCAGGGATGAATACCTGTTTTCCTTGAGTGTCTTTCACAGCCACCTCCTCCACTTTTTCAGGTTTGCTATCTGTTGCGAGTTCCTCAAAGAACTGGGGACAAAAATTCACACACAGCACATCCAGTGAGACACGCCGCGCCATCAGGTAAAACATCAGCCGTGATGGATTTTGACAATAAATTACTGGATACTCACGTTCTTTTTTGCTTTTTTGTCTTTCTTTCCCTTTTTCACAGCTTTTTCTGCTGGAAGGACATCATATTTAAAGTCATAAAAACAAATGATTTAAGGAAAAAAAATTGTCAAATATATCAGTATGCCGTAATGAAAATTTTGTTTGTACGTCTGTTAATAGACAACTGAGAGCAGTGCTTACCAACCACTGAATCTGTGATTTCCCTCCCTAACATGGTCAGCTCAGTAAAAACAACAACAAAAAAAGATTTGTCTTGGCTAGGGGGAATTTCCAATGATGTTGTCTAGGTCTTTACATCCTAGCTGAGAAATAACTTTTGCTCCAATAACAACAAAAAAAACAATCTTCCTGGAGAAGAAAACAGATTTTTTTAACAACTCAACAGACTGTTAGTTCGTGTTTTCAAGAACCTATAGTCCAAAAATTATCCAGTTTGATTTTTTTTTTCTACCACCAGCAAAATGTTTAAATGGTGCAGACAATACAATTTTCTGGAGTAACAAACTCAATCTTTGGGGTGAATAAAGGTTTATTACTAGTTATTTAATAAAAAATAACTCTTCAGCAATAATATAACCACGGAAAAAGCTTCTGAACGTTCATCAGAGAACATCTGCTGAAGGTTTTATGGCAAATCTCTAAAATTATGTAGAAATTATGCCAACTTTTCTTATTGTCCAATGGAAGTTCAGGTCATTATTTCTCCCAAAGATTTTGAATTTTAACACTAACTATCCTATTTTGTTTTTATACAGATACATGACCTCTGTATCATTTAAACACTCTTTTAATTGAAATATTTTGTTTAACTCAACAAGCTTCTGGCATCATTCTGTCTGGATATCTGAACACTTTCCGTAATTGTTCATTTAAACCGGTCAATTTCCTGGCACTGATCTAAAGTGCAGTTTGAATATTTATTTCCCACCTAGTACTTCCCCCACCAGTACTTTCCACTTGACAGAATGACCACATTTGACTTGTGGTTAAAAAAAAAAAATTGTGCCATTTTAAAAAATTACTACCATTTACCTAAAGACAAATAAATTAAACTTAGATCATGTTGGTGACATGAGCCCAGTTTCTGTCATACTTCACCATAACATTATTTTTGAGCAATCTGAAACGACATCTTTAACCTCACAGCCCCCAGTTTTTCTTTACCTGTCTTCTTAAGCTTTTATATGTGATTTAAGTCAAGCTTTAACCCAAATAATTCCTTCGAGTAAATCATTATCGATCAGATTTACACGGAGAACGCTCAAAACTCAAGAAAAGTTACAGTACATTATGGGACAAACTCTTGTTTAAGTTCGTAAAACTAAAAAAATTGGTCAAAAAGTTCTGTTTTATCTGACATCTCGTTTGCTAGCTGTGATGCTACATTAGCCTGCATCCTAGCTTCTCACCTGCCCCCGTGGCGATATCCTCGTCCACCCACTCCGCCTCTTCCTTCACCTTCTTCGGCATTTCTTTACTTTACCTTCCCAAAATAATACGAACAAATGTTGATAACTTCGCTACGACACAGGCTACGGTTTCTATCAAGGCTTTCCTAGCGACACATATGTCATGCGGCAAGTGACGCAATGTGAGAGATGCCGGTCGCAAACTTTAATTCTTCTTCGTTGGTCGTCTGAAGGGCAGCGCGAAGGTTTTGCTGCCACCGTTAGGCTGGAGGACCATGAGACTCGAGAGGCTTGACCTCTTCTGTCTTTGGGTTTGACCGTTTTATTAACTTAATACTTTTTATTGTTTATACGTTTCTTGAAGTTCACAGATCGGTTGTGGTATGCCAAGCATGTGCACAAACTTTACAAAAAAATGAGAGAAAATGCAACAAAAATATTAAAAAATACAAAGCAACGTATTGCGTTTTTAGTTTTATCACACACACTTATTATTATTACTCGTAATATTATTATTACTCGTAATAATAATAATAATAATAATCGTGATTAGTAGTAGTAGTAGAAATAGTAGTAATGTCAAAATGTTGATATACAGTATATATATTACTGACATTTTTATGCTCTTTTTTAAAAAGAAATTCTTGATGTAGCTGGCTGCTCCTTGGACAACTAAATTTCCATCTATCTATCTATCTATCTATCTATCTATCTATCTATCTATCTATCTATCTATCTATCTATCTATCTATCTATCTATCTATCTATCTATCTATCTATCTATCTATCTATCTATCTATCTATCTATCTATCTATCTATCTATCTATCTATCTATCTATCTATCTGCCTGCCTGCCTGTCTGCCTGTCTGTCTGTCTGTCCATCCCTCCGTCTAACTGTTTGTTTGTCTCTCTTAAAAACACTTGTAGTGTTTACAAAATAAATTAAAATAGAAATGTTTACTACTTGTGACACCGAAGAAGAAAATCTGAAAAATGCTTCTTTTTTTTTTTTTAGAAAAGGAGCAATATTTCCAATGCTCATCTATTTATGAGATTTCATCCATCCAAAGCTGTCGAGTGACTGGACAAAAAGAAAAAAAAGATGTCAGCATTTTCTAAACAAAATCTACAATTCTTTACCTCAATTTAAATCTCTTTCCCAAGGTTTAAGTATCTGGATAAACATTGAACAAAGGTTTAAGTGCATTTCTTCAACTATGGGTGGACTAGATCAGTGGTTCCCAAACTTTTCAGCTTCCGACCCATAAAATAATACTGAAAAAGGTGTGTGACCTCATCTGTTGACTGTTTAAATATCCAAAAATGCTAATGACTCTATTAAATAAGGACATGATGGCAACACAAACAGTCTTAACATCCGTTATGCTAATTTTTTAAAACAATTTATTGATGTGTATTTCAAGTTTTTGTAACAATTATAGTGCAAAACATAGGATAAAAAATAAGATTTTTATTGTAAATGGATATCTGGAGATTATATAAGGAACCCTACTTGGTGTTGAGTGACCCACACTGGGGTGGCTACAAGAAACACTGAAGTTCAAGCTATTGACGGCCATGTTCTCCATCAGGTCAAGCTTGAAACCGAACCCATCAAGCTGATCATCGGGGCAATCATTATGAATCCATCACATTTTTAATAATCAACTCACCCGACATTCTCGTCAACCTGGGCGCCAACTGGCTTTGTCGTCACATTACTACTCACTGCTCAATGGATTAAAGATAATAAACAACAAAGATCAATAATTTGCACAGACTAAAGTTCATTATGTTTCAGTTTAAAATATAGTTATTCAGAAAGCAGACCAGACATCTTGATGGAAATACAACAAACACCATATGGAGTAATTATGAAGGGATTAACTATTACATTTTTATAGACAGCAGCTCATATTAAAGACATTAAAGGGAACGAAACAGCAGATAAAATTGCAAAGGAGGCTACCAGAAACATCTTAGTTAAAGCAGATATTAAAGTCAGAACAGAAGTAAAAAGCACAGTCAAGAAGAAAGAAAAGGTAGATGTTTTACAGAAGTCAACGGAAAACAAGAGCTATGAGATGGGAAAAGGAAAGATGGTTAGTTTTGTGGAACCAGAAATCAATGATTCAGCAGAGGAAGCAAAAGAAGCTCTTTTAAAATGTTAAAAACATGCTTTTAAGGTATTGCTGTTTAGTATACTATGAATGCAATAACTAATTCCTGACTAATTAGTTTAATTCTTCCTTTTAAATAATTTTTTATTTCTTTTTCTTTTTTTAGTAGTCTGTCTAAAAATGCTGATTTTGTGTCTTCTGCTTTTATCATTGCTTTTTGTGTACTTTTGTTGCTGCCTCTTGATAAGGTTGTCATTGTAAATAAATGGGTCTGAATTGACTTCCCTTTTAAATTAATGGGTATTGATAATAATAATAATAATAATAATAATAATAATAATAATAATAATAATAATAATAATAATAATAAAATAACAGTGTATATCTGTGAAATTGTATGACAGAGTACATGTAAAATTGGGCTCATCTTACTCTCAAAAAATCTTAATTTTGTAGGTGCTCAACATTGTTTACACAGCCCTGTGCCTTTAAGATTATTTTATTAAGTTGGCATCTCTTGTGGCACACATTGGCCCGAGCCTTTAGGGCGATGTGTCATGTCTATTGAATATACGTCATTGAGTAGTTGTTCCCAGATCAGGAAACAACAGAAGAGTTCAGTTTTTTCAGACTCCATTTCTGTTAAGAGAACAGGAGAATCCAGCAGCTGAATCAGGGTGAGTGTTAACTCAACATTCTTCTCCTCCTCTCCTGTTTAGATATGTTTAGTTTCATGATTTTACTTAGGTTATCCTACATTTCATTTAGATTATACATGATTGATGTTTTTACTTCTGTATTTCTATATTTGATAATGATTTCATTTAGATTATTTTAGCTACTATTTTGACTGTCTTAGCTCATGTTTAGATATGTTTGGTTTCGTGATTTTATATAGATTATCCTATATTTCATTTAGATTATACATGATTGTTGTGTTTTTTTCTGTGTTTCATTATGTACCTGCTGTATTTGATTCTGTTGTTGTTTCTGTTGTAAAGTGCTTTGGATCGCCTTGTTGCTGAAAAGTGCTATATAAATAAATTTCACTTCACTTCACTTCTTTCTGAGTCTCTGAGTGGCTTTTCTCTCTGTGATCTGTGGAGTGAACAAAAGACACACCTCGACATTTTGTCTAATGCTCTGATACCACCAGCGGCAGTTTTAGAGGCTCAGGTTTTCATGTAACGGTTGCTTCATGTCCAAGTTATTTTAGAGTCAAAGGAATCTACAATGGCACAGTGAAGCAGTGGTTAGAGCTGTCCCCTCCCAGCAAGGAGGTTGATGGATCGTTGTCTTTGATACTCTCATTTTTCAGACCGTGGTGAAGTTAGTTTGAAGTTGGATATTGGATATTTGTGCTCCGCGGAGTAAGCGGTGTCTAGCTCACAGTTGACCCGAAACAGGAATACTAATGTCAGCCAGCCATTCTCTGCGTCTCCCTTCTCTCAGGCGTGGTGGTTCACTTAGGGACCATCAATAAATTTTCCGAACTCATCGCTCCTGAGAAACAAATATTAATAGATTTCTTGTCTTGATCAATTTCTGGATAATGTATCACTTCCTAAATTATCAGGTAGTCAAGCAATGGGGCTGGATTCACCACTGACATAAACTGAACTCCAGGAGCCCTCCAAAGCATGCCCAATAACAAGGCTCCAGGTCCAGATGGATTTCCAGCAGAATTCTATAAAGAATTCTGGAATATCCTGGCACCAGCATTTCACAGAATGCTGCAGGAAACTGAAGAAAATGGCATACTTTCCAAAAATATGAATTCTGCTAACATCAGTCTCTTATTAAAACCAGGCAAGGACCCTGTATTCCCTACCAGTTATCGTCCCATATCTCTTATCAATGTTGACCTTAAAATACTTTGTAAAGCCCTCTCAAAAAGATTAGAGAAGGTAATTCCTCTCATAATACATCCAGACCAAACTGGTTTTATAAAAGGAAGGCATTCATCCACAAATTCACACAGACTATTTAATTTAATAGATTATTCTTACAGTAAAAACATTGAAACTGCCACTCTAGATGCTGAAAAAGCTTTTGACAGAGTAAACTGGAGATTCATATTTGCAACTTTGCATAAATTTGGTTTTGGAAACCGTTTTATAAATTGGCTAAAAATGCTATACAGTTCCCTATCAGCATGCATCAGAACAAATACCCAACCATCCTCTAGCTTTTATTTTCAGAGGGGCACCAGGCAAGGATGCCCACTTTCCCCCTCACTATTTGCTATTTTCATAGAACCTTCAGCTGCAGCAATCAGGCAAACTACCGATATTAAGGGTATAAAATGCAAGAACATAGAACATAAAATCAGTCTTTATGCAGATGATGTATTACTTTTTCTCCAGCATACACAAACCTCCCTCACTCAGGTTATTGAGTTGATAAACTCCTTCTGAAGGGTTTCAGATTATTCTATAAATTGGCTGAAATCTACAGTTCTTCCAATAAATTGCTCTTTTAACAATTCCCTTACTACACAACTGCAGTCAGGGAATATTACATATTTGGGTATCAATATTTCTCCTAGACTGGCATATTTAACAAAACTAAATTACATCCCACTTTTAAAGAAAGTTGGGGAGGATCTTGCAAGATGGAAATTTCTACCCATATCTCTTATGGGTAGGGTAGCTTCAATTAAAATGATGGTTTTGCCTAGAATTAATTACTTATTCTCAATGATCCCAAATAAACCATCATCTGATTGGTTTAGATCCCTGGATTCCTTTATCTCTAAATTTCTTTGGAAAGATAAACCTGCACGTATTAGCTTAAAAACACTACAGAAGACCAAAGATAAAGGAGGACTAGAGCTGCCTAACTTCTATCATTACTTTTTAGCTAATAGGTTACAATACATCTCAAGATGGGTAAAACATAACCCCCTTGATGAATCCTGGTTAGACGTAGAACAGACACTATGCAACAATATAGTGATGGAGACCTTCCATTCATTAGCTCAAACATAAAACGGCATGTATGCGTCAAGAACATTAATGTTAGCTCCTCTCTGAAAGCATGGTGGGAGTTTCTTAAAATAATACAGTCTTCACTAATCCCATGCAAACGTACACCCATCTGGAACAACCCTGACATCCTACAACATAATAATATGATAAACTTTCCGGGTTGGGGATGTAAAGGAATCAAATACCTGGTACACATATATGAGGAGATAGACTTCATTCCATTTAACAGATTAATAATACAATATGGGATTGACAAGACTAAATTTTTGGAATATCAACAAATCAAATCTATAATAAAACATAAATTTAAGTTCAATAAAACTAGGTTGGAAGTACCATCAAGGGTATTAGAGTTCCTTAATCTTCAACCTCCCAAATTATTGTCAAAAATCTACAGGACATTGTCTAACATAGACGAATCAATATCCCTTCCCATTACGAAATGGGAGATGGATCTGTCAGTCAACTATGACCAAGACCTCTGGTCCCAAATATGTTTAAGAACTTTTAAAATGATTAGAAACCCTAATTTACAATTGATACAATTTAAAATTCTTCACAGAGTACACTATACAGGTCAACAGATGTTCAGGATGGGGTTTGCATCATCTAGCACTTGCTCACAATGCACAGGCAATATAGCTGATAATTACATCCATGGTTCTGTCCACCTGTTCAGAGGTTCTGGCACCTGATATGTGAGGACTTATCAAAGTGTCTGAAATGTAAAATACCACCCTCTCCATCAGTTTGCTTACTAGCCCATGTAGATGACATCCCCTTGGAGACAAAGTCACTTCACATGATTTGCACTGCCTTATGTATCACAAATAAAACAATACTCTTAAATTGGAAAAATAAAAATATTCTTTGCATTAACCAGTATAGAGACCTTTTGTTGGATCATATCAGTCTTGAGACAGCTTCTGCCTCCAAATGAGATCATTCTCTCTGGGCTTCTTTGATCGGTTCTATTACATAGTGGGGTTGGGGAGTAGCCTTTGATCGTGCCCTATGGGGCATTGTGGCAGGTGTGTGTGTGTGTGTGTGTGTGGGGGGGGGGGGGGGGGGGGGGCTGGCNTGCGCCCAGGCCGCGGGGGCCCCCCAGGGTGGGCTCTGGGACTCGGGTTCTGAGGGTGCGTCGCCCCTGGGTTGGGGTACCGGTTGGGGTACCGGTTGGGGTACCGGTTGGGCCTTGGGGGCTTGGGTCTTGGTGGGTATGTCACTGGGGTTTTGGGCTGGTGTGTGCCCCGGTGCCCAGCCCTGGCCTGGAGCCCCTTGGTGCATTGGGGGGCCTTGGGCGCCTTAAGCTGGTGGGGAGGTCTCTTTGCCATCTCATTGCAGGTGCTCTCCCATCAGAAAGGGCTCTAATTAACTTTTCTATATTGTAGTGATTTTTTTTCTATTGTATTTCATTTAATTAGATCCCTGTGTGTCCAGGCTGGGGACCGAAGGTATCAGAGGGTCTTCGGAGAGGACTGGTCCAAGTGTGTGCGAGTGGTTGGCTTTGTGGTCCTTCACATAGGAATGCATGTTCACTAGTGCCTGGGTTGATTTATTTGTTTGACTATTCTTTTTTTATGTATTAATTTAGGACCAGTCGGCCTGGTTACATACATTTAACATTAACCTACTCGTCTTCCACTACAACTGATTCACCTAATTTTTGATGTGCTTTTACAAAATATGGCCTTTCAATTTCTGCTTCTCAGAATATAATTAATAAAGTTCTTCAAAGATCGAACATGTCTTTGAGAAAAAAAAGCCCCAAAAAATGAAATCATGCAAATTAACATCGGCTTTCAGGTTTGCAGTACTGGCCCCTAAAATAAATAATATATAATAGTTAATATGGTTCTGTAAGATCAACTTGAACATGCAAGGACAGATCTAAATATTTAAAGATTTTGATTTTCAGTGTTACATAGTGTTTAACTCATTTGTTTTATCATATTAATTTGACAGTTTTTTTTCCTTTTAGGTGAATTAAAAAAAAACACTATGTAAAGTTTAGTTTTATAACAAGAGCTGTCAGCATAACTGAGACAGACAACTAAATGTTGAAAATACTAGCTTCTCTGTAAGTTGTTTGGTTATAATTGGGACAGAATAGATATTGGACGTAATTACACGGCCCTCCCTTTTTATTTATTTTACAATAGAATAATCTCCTGTTTTAATATGTAAATTATTCATCAAGCTCCTGACTCAGCAAACCAATGGCAATTAAGCGCTGTAATGGCTGTTGATTAGCAGAGACGCTCATTGTAGCTCTCATATCTTTCTGTTAACAGCCCTCTACATTAAAGAAACCTGCAAAGCCACACATTAATTTTTTAGAGTGCAACATAATATATAGCTGTCATCATTGATGTCATCCCATGCTAACCACATCTTATGTAATTCTTTTAAAATTTAGGTCAAGCATAATGTAGTGACTATTTGTCCATAAAAACCAAAACTTAAGTGATCAAACTATAATTCCCAGGATCTCGTCTGCCTCTCCTGCTTTCCTTGCTGGTTCACCTAACTGATTGTTTCACCTGCTCATCCCTAACTGATTGTTTCACCTGCTCATCCCTGACTGATTGTTTCACCTGCTCATGCCTGACTGATTGTTTCACCTGCTCATGACTGACTGACTGACTGATTGGTAAAAAACCATATGACCCCTAATGTGCCTAAAGTCGGGTGGCACAGTGGAATAGTGGTTAGAGCTGTTGCCTCCCAGCAAGAAGGTTGCAGGTTTGCTTCCCGGCCTGAGGCCTTTCTGGGTGGAGTTTGCATGAGTTTGCATGTTCTCCCTGTGCACACGTGGGTTCACTCCGGTTTCCTCCCACAGATCAAAAAACATGCATGTTAGGTTAATTGATGACTCTAAAATTGTCCCTAGGTGTGAGTGAGAGCGTGAATGGTTGTTTGTCTCGTTTGTCTATATGTGGCCCTGTGATGGACTTGCGACCTGTCCAGGGTGTCCCCCGCCTCTCGCACAGTGACTGCTGGGGATAGGCACCAGCCCCCCACGACCCGGAATGGAGAAGCGGTTAAAGAAAATGGATGGATTTGCCTAAAGTCTATGTATTTATGTGAAATACCCAAATCCCAAACAAAATGAATGTATAAACTACAAATTTATTCTAAACAACTAAGATTAAACAAAAATTTAGAAATTCACCAGAAAATAAACAAATCAATAAACTAAATTTAAAGAATTAACAAAAATAAAGAAATAGCTCCTACACATAATTTTTCTTTGATTATTTGTTGTTTTATCAAACTTCATTTGTATAAATGAAATTTGCATGGCAGTTTTCAGATATTTTTCCACTCTCCAGCTACACTCGTCTGTGTATACATTAATCTGTCAGATTCTTCAAATTTGGGAAAAAAAAGTTTTCTTTATGTCTAACAAAAATAGTGCCTTTAATTTGAAACCATATTTACCTGTGATTCTTTATTATGCTTATCAGCATCTGCTTCTCTGCTCTTCGCTTTTGTGCCTTGTGAAGATTTAGGATTTGGTATTTTCTTTGGGGGATTGGAATACTTGACTTAGACTTTGACTGACCAGCAGAACTTTCCCTCTTCCTCCACTTCTCTTCATGATCATCTACATGTTCGTTAGAAACTGTGAAGGTTTTCTCCAGAATTTTCATTAGTAGACCATGCTGCATAATGTGCTCGACATAACGTCTTTGTAAAGAAATATTTTTTAAATGAACTCTGCTGGTCTGAGCTACTTCTTCTTTGAAAGGATGTTCCGTTTCACCAAACCAAACCATAGCTCCACATGGCAGTTTGTTTCTCTTGTTTTGCCAGTTTCATCTGTTTCACCAGTTGTTGGTGTCTTGTGTTGTCTCAGACCCCAAGCATCAAGCCAATCCACAGTGGGATAATCCCCATATAGTTTTTCAGCAGAACATCAATTATACCAGGACAAAAGTAAGGGTATTCTATGTTGGCTGAATCATCGGACAGAAAGTCACACTCTGCTTAGTCCCATATCACTTGAAAAGCATGTGTAAAAGGTGACTTTCCAATGATTCTGTTAGTTTTCTCAGTGATGCTTTGTTCAGCTTCTGATAAGTGTTGACTTTCTTCATCCTTGTTTTTCTTCTTTTGTGAAATGCAGCTGTTGAGGTAGGTTTGGCATGTATTTACCAAATGGGTACATTGTTTTGCATCAAAGACTACACACTGTGGTGATTTGGCTTTTTTTTCAAAAGGATGTATGGAGAATGCAATGCTTGCAAAAAAAAGGAGTTTCAAGTAAGCCTTATCTATGACCCTGAGGCCATGCATGCAGTGGACAACAGAAATTGGGGAAAGAAGGAAGGAGGAAAAAAGGAAAGGATGAAAACATCAGAGAAAGTGCCTGTTAGGGTCACAGTGAAAAAGAATTGTGAAAGTTCCTGAGGAGAGCTTCTTGACCTGTTCCAGAGTCAGTTGGTTTTCTATAAGAGGCATTTCTTTTGCACGAGGAAACAGTTCAAGCACTATTGTGAACTGAAGAAAGAAATGGGCAGGCATTTCACAAGAATGAATATAGGCATATAATCTAATCAAACCTTCAAAGAAAATCATTACTTATAATGTGCCTTACTCCTCCATTTTGAAAACTTCTTACATATTAACAGAAGTCTAAATACTCTTGTTCCTACCTTTTATACCAACACGTCTTTTATACTGTTTTACATAACTCTGAATCCTTTAATGTTTAATGGCTATGTAATTGCTTTCTTACCTAAATTAATTAATTAATGTTTTTTTTTTTTCAATTAAATCCAACTACAATGAAATGTTAAGAAATTGTTATTGTCCCGTCAGTTCTGTTACCAAGGTCAACTCTGTTACTTTAATGGTCAACTCTGCTTAGATAAAGTTTTCACACACAAAAAAAGAACATTGTTGTTTTTAATAATATATACATTGTCGGTTGACTTTGTCTGTAATATAGTATTATAAGCCCAATTATTTTTTTTAAATATTTGTTGGTATTTAATGAGTTTTAATAAGAAATGTTTGCTCCTACAAAAACAATTCTGTAAATAGTGAAGTATTTTTGCCATATTTTAAATGTATTTTGAAGTTAAATACCTTAGTTTGAAGTAGTGATATATTAGGACAGTTTATGTAATCGTGGTGATCTGTGAGTTGACTTCCTGGTGGGCCGTCCTGTTCCCTTGGATTGGCTGAGTTCCTGCACATCTTCCACACCTGCAGAAGATTAGGCTCGTCAAGAAGCTCCAGTACTTAAGGCCGTGGTGGAGACCAGATCAGCACTAGAGCATTATTTGCCCTTCGGTAAAAAACTCTCAGCTCACTTGTCTTCTGATTTTTTTATCTGTATGCTTTGCTAAATACATGCCCTTGTGCTTTTTGTACTCCATCAAAGTGAGAGTCACCTGAGAAACCAGTCTGGTCTGCGTCCTGAGTCCTCTGCGAGCTAAGTACTCCGAGCTACCTACCTGAGCCTGTCTGCCTCTTCTGTTGCTGCAACCTGTGGAGGATTCCCTCGCTGTCCTGACATCCGGAAACCTGCAAAACGGATTCAACTCGTCCAGGGAAGTGCTCACTTTACCTTCCTCCTTCACACTGGATCCAGCCCGCCTTCCTGTAAGAGAACCTCACCTGTGAATGCAGTTCTCCCTCTCAACTATCCAGAAGACATGTATACTTACCCACGTCCCTTTCTTCCAGATCCCGTTTCCTGTAGAACCCTGCACTGTCTCACTGTAAATAAAACCATTTACCTGTGTCCTGGTCTCCTGTGTCTGTCAGTCTCCGAGCAGCTCCTTCTTGACCTTGTTAAAACGTGACAGTAATAAAATAAGGAGAATTTAGCCTGTTAGAATATATCGCTTTTCAAAACATTGTCTATGTTGTCCGTAACGGAGTTGACATATCAGACTGTATCTTACAAATTTTTTCCTAATAAAAAGTAAAAATGTCGCTAATGTTTGACAAACAGCAAACTGTCAAAGTTTTATGTATTTTCAATAAAATTCCTGAAAAAAAATTATTGGTAATTAACACTTTTTTTTTTTTTTTTTTTTTTTTTTTNAAAGTAAAAATGTCGCTAATGTTTGACAAACAGCAAACTGTCAAAGTTTTATGTATTTTCAATAAAATTCCTGAAAAAAAATTATTGGTAATTAACTTTTTTTTTTTTTTTTTTTTTTTTTTTCATTTTTCAAAATACCAAATGTATCTCCAATTATAGAATCACCCATATGACTTTGAAAAAAAAAAATCTTTCTTATGAAAGGCAAAATATTGCTGTTAATTTGACTGTGTAACTTTAAAAATGGCACCCCATTAAAAATATGTAACAATAACTAACATATTAAAAAATTAACAGTACCTGCGTTAGGCACCTTTGTCCGAATCCCTTGTCGATCTGGAGGGCATATGACCTTCAGCCACTTTAAACAGCTTTTCTCATGCGTTTTAAACAAAGAAAGAACAAGTGATATCCACTGGTCATGTGTTGGAACTGCCTCAAAAAACCCAAACAAATAAAACATTGAGTAATGGCATCACTACCTCACGCTTTTCCCCAAAGATTTGTATTTTTAAGGCTCATTCATTTCTTGAAACGATCCATTTTTAGCTAGCAATGGTTGAAAAATGCTTTGCCATGTGTTTTTTTTCTTCCTAACACATACTTGCCGCATTGGGCAGGACAGTCCCGCATTTAGCCCCCCCTGTCCCTTGTCCCACATCACCCTGTGCAGGACAGCCAAAAGTCCCGCATTTGGCCCTGGCCTTGCCTGGCAGCTTGTAGCTGTGCTTCAGCAGCAGCCACATGCAGCACAGGGCTCTCAAGTCTCACGCATTGACCATGAGACACATTTTGTATTTCTCACGCTAAAAAAAACATGCACACGGCCTTTATGTCACTTTAACGCTATATATAGCGAGTTTTCAGATTCCCCTGGCATTTTTTTAAAGCGACTAGCGACAAATCTGGTGACTTTGGCAACTAAATGTGTGAAAGCACTCATTCTGCAGCGTACCGTAAGCCCCGCCCACTTCCCAAGCACTGACAGCTGTCAATCTCACAGCAGAGAGGAGACCCGCTCCACTCTGTGTCCACAGTGGCACAAAAAGATATATGTGGTGCTTCTGCGCGCCCCCTCGAGCGGGAGCGGGATTGTTTTCATGTGAGTCGTGTTGTCATCTGATGACAGAGAGCTACAACTGAAGAGGCAGAAGAATAAAGATGTAGGCATGAAAGAAAGCTTTTCAGAGTGGTTGAAGGACAGCAGGAAGTTCTGTCTGAGCATCAAGAGGAGGCCTGGAAATGTTCAGGTTAGCTAAAGCTACTAATTATTAATAAATAACAAGTTACAACTTACTGATCAGTATTTACAATATACCAGCTGAGAGGATGGAGAGAAAGAATCAGGACAGACAGGAGAAGGAGACAGCTGGACTAATGTTAGCTGGAAGTGTAGAAACAGCCACTTAATACCAAAGGATTTATTTTTATTTATTTTGTCAGCAATCAACTGAAGGGATTTTCTATTATTAATATCACAGTTTCATTCTGGTTTTAGGAAAAAACAGTACATTAACAGCAGCCTTAAAAGTAATAAATGACGTCACTGAAGCGCTTGATAATAAACAACATTGTGCAGTACTTTTTATTGACTTGTCCAAAGCATTTGTTACTATAAATCACACTGTTGAAACAGAGACTTACCAGTATTGGTCTCTCTTATCAAACTGTTGGCTGGTTTAATATTTATCTTTCACACAGAACACAATGTGTACAGGGAGATGGTTTCTCTTCCAGTTCACTTACTGTACCTAATGATGTTCCACAGTGATCAGTCTTAAGACCATTCCTTTTTTCCCCCTCTGTATTATTAATCTTAATCGTAACGTCACTGCTGCAGATTTTCCTTTTTATTCTGACAACAGTGATGTATAGCTCAGCATCCTCGTTCAAGATGGCTCTCACTCCACTGCAGTTAACTTTTAATACAATACAATCAAATTTATGTGACTTAAAACTTGTTTTAAACTCAGAAAAAAACAAGTCACTTAACCTGCCTTCAATCACCATGTTTCAGGGTTCACAGATCAAGTGTTATTTGGCCCTTCTTATTAATGATTCTCTCTTTTGTGTCTCATGTTCAGATTTATTTTAGAATTAGGTCTTGTTTGTCTTTTTATGCCATAAAGAGGCTTGTTTCAGCTACATTTATGCCTGTACTGGATGATGGTGATGTGATTTACTTGCAATCATCCTCTCCAAGCCTACGTGCTCTGGATATTGTTCATCATGGAGCTTCATTACTGAAATTTTAAAAGTCTCACACACCATTTTCTCCTATATACGTGTGTTGGATGGTCTGACTTGTCTCCTAGCAGACTAAGGCACTGGTATATATTAATTTATAAGGACATTTAAGGCCTTCAAATATTGAGACCTACATTATATTGCCCAAAGTATTCACTTGTCTCCCTTCACACACGTATGAACTTGAGTGACATCCCATTCTTAATCAATAGGGTTTAATATCATGTTGGCCCCCTTTTTGATGCTGTAACAGCTTCAACTCTTCTCAACACCAAACTCACTCTTCCATGTCTTTATGGACCTTGCTTTGTGCACTGATGCTCAGTCATGTTGGAACAGGAAGGGCCCATCCCTAAACTGTTCTCACAAAGTTGGAAGCATGAAATTGTCTAAAATGTCTTGGTGTGCCGAAGCATTAACTAAGCAGCTGGGCCCAACTTATGAAAAACAACTGCACACCATAATCTCTCCTCCACCAAACTTTACACTTGGCACAGTGCAGTCAGAGAAGTACTGTTCGCCTGGCAACTGCTAAACCCAAACTCATTCATCAGATTCCCAGACAGAGAAGAATTAATCATCACTCTAGAGGACACGTCTCCACTTCTCTAGAGTCCAGTGTCGGAGTGCTTTACACCACTGTACCTGAAGCTATGCACTTGGTGATGTAAGGCTTGGATGCAGTTGCTTGGCCATGGAAACCCATTCCAAGAAGCTCTCTACACATTTTTCTTGAGCTAATCTGAAGGCCACATGAAGTTTGGAGGTCTGTAGTGATTGACTCTGCAGAACATTAGTGACCTCTGTGCACTATGAGACTCAGCATCCGCTAAGCCCTCTCTGTGAATTTACATGGCCAAGTTGATGTAATTTCCATACGTTTCCACTTTGTTATAATAACACTAACAGTTGAATTAAATATTTTGTGCTGAGGAAATTTCATGACTGGACTTATTGCACAGGTGGCATCCTATCACGGTACCACACTGAAATTCACTGAGCTTCTGAGAGTGACCCACACTTTCACAAATGTCTGTAGAAACAGTCTGCATGTCTGCGTGCTTGATTTTATACACCTGTGGCCATGGAAGGTATTGAAACATCTGAATTCAATGATTCGGATGGGTGAGTGAATGCTTTGCAATATAGTCAAAAAAGCTCAGGTGGTTACAGAGTTTGGTCCCAGGATGTCCTCTTCTTGTTAGTACCAATAGTCCATACAGAGTTTGTAAAAAGGCATTTACATATGTTACACCTAATGTCTGGAATATCCTGCAAAGTCCCCTGGAAATTAGGGATATGGTTTCTCCGCACATTCAAAAAAAATTATTACTAATTTGTAGGCAGAGACATCTGGTTGTGGATGTTTTGTTTAATTTTCATCAAAATGCAGATTATGCTTGTGGGTGTGTGTTTTGATTGTAATTTGTCCTAATCTGTTCTGCTGACTTGCCCAGGGCAAGGACATTTTTAAACTGAGTTCTTTTGTGGTTAAAGAAAGGCTGAATAAATAGCTAAGATGCTATGCATTTTATTCTCTACAACAATGAGATTTTGGTCAAACCAGTGAGACTCTCCATCATTCTTTGGTGCTCTTTGGCTCAGACATACCGCACAGTAGAAACAGCATTCAAAGTTTAAATTGGTCACAAAAACTTGAACTGGCAACAACTGATCTGGCACTTTGATATTTGTGATAGTTTTTACATGATTCCAGTTTAAATTTTATGATTTTTGGAGATTTTATTACAAAATGTTTAACTGAAGAGTGTGATAATGTCACACTAACCTTTGAGCTGGATAACGTTCCAATTCTTTTGCAAACTTTTTACCCCCAGAAATTTTAGATTTCTTATAAAGTCTACATATCAATATGTAGGTATAGTCTTCTTTCATGAAGTGTGCCTCCTACTGCTATATGACTTGCATTTTTCTCTCAAATCTCTCCAAAATGCGGAGAACAGAGACCTAAACTTCCCCAAACTTTTATTCTATCTGAGCTCAGAAGTTTCTCCTCAAATCTGGAAGTGAAGGATCAAATTAACTTGTCATTCTCCAACATAAAAGACTGTAAACAGATAAAATTACATGTCTACTTAGACTCCTCTGCCACTTACAGGTCAATTTTTTTTTTTTTTTCATACAACTGGCTGCTTGAGGCTTAATTTATACTCTGCTTTTCTCTCTGCCTAACTTATTAAGAGCGCTGCCATGGAGTGACTGACACAGGTCTGTGGTTACCATGGTAATCCCAATGAGCCACTGGCTGCAGATTTAATATTTCTTTTGATTTAGGTTTTCTTTACATTTCTTATGCAATTTATTCATTAAAACTTTGTAACTTTAGATTATTGCAAAAGTAAATCCCAAATTAGTTTAGTTCACAACCCCAAGTTCAAAAAAGTTGGGACATTGTGTAACATGTAAATTAAAAACAGAATGAAATCATTTGCAAATCTCATAAACCCATATTTTATTCACAATCAAATGTATTTTCATTTACATTTAAGAACAACTATTGGTGACCAAAGTGCTGCACACAAAACTATAAAAAGATAAGAGACCACAAAACAAACAAAATTAAAAACAAATAAAAAACAAATGTATTTTAGGAAGAGACTGATATAAATGGGCAGTGGAACATAGAAAAAAAAAATATGTTTAAACTAATTTCCAATTTGATGGCAGCAACACATTTCAATAAAGTTGTTCCAGGTGACAAGACGAGGCTTGGCAGAACTCAAACTCACAATGACACGACAAAGTTTTAAGGATTTTATTGCCAGGAAGCTGGGAGCAGGCTCAAAGTCTCACTCACGTGATCGGCTAGTGATGGTAACGGAACTGGTAAGTCCACTCCAACTTGGTTTAGTGTTGCAAACCGGCTGGTCTGAAAGGGGCTGAGACGAGAGGGAAAATCCAGATCCAGGCGTGAGGTCGTTACCGGTAGGTCAGAGGTCCAAAGCCAAAACCAGACAGGGAGAATCCAAAGGGCGAGGTCCAGATGAGCGAGGCAAGGTCGGCAACGAGAGATCAGAGTCCAAAGAAGTATCAGGCAGGGAGCAGACAAGAGACGGTGGTCATGGAACAGGCAAGGGTCGAGATCAGGCATGAACGAGAGTAGTACGCTGGACATTTACTTGCAACAAGGCTTTCAATAATCTGGCACTGTGATCTGGGAGCTGTGGGTATTTATGGTGACAGGAACAGGTGAGACAGATGAAGCTGATTACATGGGCATGGCAACATGGGTGTGGCTTGAACTGTGGGACTGTGGAAAGTTACATGACTGTGGCAAGAGGCGTGGCAGGAACAGATGGAGCTGTGACACCAGGACCATAATTCCCACTGTCAATCATCTCTTGTTTTAACATCTAGGAACTGAGGAGAGCAGTTGCTGGAGCTTTTGGAGGGAATGATGTCCTATTCTTGTCTGGACGAGTATTCTAGCTGTTCAACAATCCTGGGTTTCCTTTGCTGTAGTTTTTGTTTCATGATACGTCAAATGTTTTCAGTTCTGCAGGCAAACCAGTTCAATACTCAGATTCTTCTACTATGAAACCATAAGGTTGTAATGGATCCAGTCTGTGGTTTAACATTGTCTTGTTGAAATTAGCAAGGCCTTCCTTAAAAAAGACGTTCTCTGGATGAGAGCATATGGTGTTCTAAAACCTGTGTAAATGTTTCTGCATTGATCAAGCCTTTCCAGATGTGTAAGCTGCCCATGCCATAGGCACTAATACACCCCCATACCATAAGAGAGGTAGGCTTTTGAACTGTGAGCTGATAACAGGCTGGATGGTTCCCCTCCTCTTTAGTACAGAGGACATGGCGTCCATGGTTTCCAGAGAGAATTTCAAATTTTAATTCATCTGACTACAGAACAGTTTTCCACTTTTCCTCAGTCAATTTTAAATGAGCTTTAGTCTAGAGAAGGCAAAAGTGTTTCTGAATGGTGTTCACATTTTTCTTCTTGTTTGCCTGATAGAGCTTTAACCATCATCTGTGGATGGAACAGTGAACTGTGTTTACAGACAATGGTCTGTGGAAGTGTTCCTGAGTCCATGAGGTAATATTCAGAACAGAATCAGACCTGGTTTTAATGCAGTGGCCCCTGAGGGCCCGAAGATCACAGACATCCAACACTGACCTTCAGCCTTTTGTCCTTTGAGCTCAGAGATTTCTCCAGATTCTTGAAATCTTTTAAATGATATTATGAACTGCAGATGATGAAATATTTAAGTCTTCCCAATTTTCAATTGAAGAATATTATTTTGAAATTGTTCTACTATTTTTAGAGGCAGTTTGTCACAGACTAGTGAACCTCTGCCCATCTTTACTTCAAAGAGATCAAGCTCATGCTCTTTTTATACCCAGTTCTCTTACTAACCTGATGCCAATTAGCCTAATTAGTTGCAAAATGATCCTCTAGCTGTTTTCTATTTCTACCATTTACTTTTACAAACTTTTGTTGCCACCGTCCCAAACTGTTTTTTAGATAGACTGCTGCCTTCAAATTCAAAACTACCCAATTTTTTAACTTCAAATGGTAAAGATCCCTATTTTATGATGTGTTCATTGTGTTTCATTGTGAATTAATGTTTGTTCATGAGATTTGCAAATCATTGTGTTTTCCACATTGAAAAACATGATAAAACATGATAAACATTTGGGCTCCATCTTCTTGTCTTTAACAATTACTATACAGTGACTAAATTAAACAAACAAAAGCTACTCACTGCATCAGTTTCCAAGCTCGACTTTTTATGGTGACACTTTCCTCTTTTTTTACGATAAAATCCAGAAGAGACTTCTCTTTTATGGAGCGCCGTTTGTAAAGGGAGCTTGTGCTAAAAATTCATGCCTAAATTTTGTCACATTTAGCTTCTGCTAAAAATTCATGCCTAAATTTTGTCACATTTAGCTTCTGCTAAAAATTCATGCCTAAATTTTGTCACATTTAGCTTCAAACACTGTTTAAAAATGTAGTGTTGATTTTCTGATGTCACTTTTTACAACATTTAGCTAGTTGCATGTAATTGTTACAGCTGCATACTAAATATAAATCTAAATGCTAAATGTTAAATCTAAATGTTAAATGTTAAATCTAAATGTTAAATGTT
>NC_051434.1:20409512-20420934 GCF_001649575.2 Kryptolebias marmoratus
GTTTGCTGAAATACTTTAGTAAACTAAACATTTTACAGTTAGATATTACGTAATATCGTTGTTTATCTTCCACTCATTGGGAAAGCTAGCTGGAGTTTTTATAACAATGTGCCGGGAGTCAGGCGTTCTCCCCCGGTGTACCGAACGTGAAATGCTCGGCCAGCTGACAACACTACATTTTTAAACAGTGTTTGAAGCTAAATGTGACAAAATTTAGGCATGAATTTTTAGCACAAGCTCCCTTTACAAACGGCGCCCCATACTCTTTTGCTGTTTATATCACTATATTTGGGATGGTGTAATAAAAAAGCTTAGAGTCCCAATGACTTTTTTGACTTTATGAGCTTTAAGTTGTTTTTTTTTTCCTGAGAAAGACTTAGCAGAAATTGTACACATTATAAAGTTATCTCTTAATGGTTAGTATGTGTATCTTTAAACAAAGCCTCTGACTGACACTGATGAAGAAAACATGCAGAGTACTGAATTCAAATTTTTATGTGAAAATGTTTTAACATTTTACAATTTCAGCAGTAATTTTACAATAAAAGTACAGCATCATTCCAAATATAGAGCAGCATTTAAAAAAAGGAAAATCTGAAATTTGAGACGTTCTTCTTAAAATGATTTATTTTTGCTGCAGATGTTTAAAAAAATCAATAAAAATGTAACAATTATAATTTCAAATACTATAAATTATCATGATAGATCCAGATTTTAGGAAAAAGTATTTAAACTAGAATCAGTTGAGTTTATTGATTGCATTGTTAAAGCTAATAAGATTTTTTTGAAAGACAGATTTACTATTTGCACTGTTTATAAACTAATTTGGCTCCACCTACAACTGATCATGTCCACTTTTCGATTGGTCAAAACTCTTGACTCTAACATTGATCGGTTATTGGTGATTTTTATTGCTCTCACAGTGACCAAAGTGTACACTTTGCTGGTGCCAATAAAGCTGCAATTTGTCAATAAAGTTTGATTCAAATGTTTGCTACAGTAATAAAGTTTTGCTCAGTTTGTATTTAAAGCAGCTAGCACAGCTAGAAGGCTAACTGTAACAAAGAAGCCATGATGACATCATCATCATCTTCATTGTTTTTTTTTCTCAGCATGTCTTTGGCCTTTTTAAAGACCTCTCTGACCTCTGACCCTGAGATTAGTGTTGCTATGACAACCATCTCAACAGCAAGATGGTGTGATGTTAAAATCTATAATAAACAACTCATCATTATCATCATCATCATCAGTGTAGTGCAGGAAACAAACACACATGTGTGCCATTCATGTGTGTTTTTGTGTTTGTACAAAATGTACTACAACATGTTTGATGTTGTGTGTGATGGTGTGTATGGCTGTGTGTCTGTTAGTGCGTGTCTGGTGGAGTGTAATTGTGTATCAGTGCTGGCTGGGCATGCGTCTGAAGGTGAGTGTTGTTGTAGGTCTGATGGTGCATGTATTTGTGTGTAGTTGGTGATGTGTGGTTGTGTATCAGTACTTGTTGGGCATATGTTTGATGGTGTGTATGGTTTTGTTTGATTGTGTATCAGTGCCTGTTGGTCATGTGTCTGAGGGTTTGTGGTTGTTGTGTATCTGATGTTGTGTGGTTGTATATCAGTGCTCGTTGGGCATGTGTCTGATGGTGTGGAAGATCCAGTCCATTTTGGTGCTCCATCCTCCATGATGAGCATCGTTCATTTGTTTGGTGAAATACTCCAGCGCCTCCTGCTGGCTCTTCTCTGGTGGACAGAAAACACAGAATCAGACAGCTGGATGGACAAACTGACCATGGAAAGAGACTGTGTTTGTTGATGTCAGGTTTGATAACTGATTAGTTGGGTTATAAGAAGTTTTGTTAACAAAGTCACAATGCAAAACAGAAAAAAGTACTTTAAAGCACACTTATTTCCTTTTTCTTATTAAATAGACAAAAGGAGACACTAAACAACTCTCACAAATTATTGACAAACTAACTAATAACTACGAATGACCTAGGTGCTTTCTACTTTCTGGCTGTTGATTCTTTTAATAATTTTTTACTGGGACTGTAAAAGTACTAGATGAGAATCAAAGCCGATTGTGCTTATCCAAAACTTTGAGCCATTATTCAACCTTAGACTGCAAACAAATAAATGAACTGAAGGTAAATAAGATTATTTCATTAATAATCACACAAAACCTAAGGTCTGTTGGAAATTTGACAGTATTCTTAAAACAAACAACCAACAAAAACAACCTTGTTGCTCTTATTACATATATTTTAACTAAACCAATAACAGAAAACACTGAAAATCTTCCTCTGGTGCATGATAATGTTAAAGTTTTAACATATGCAGATGATATGGTCATATAGACATATGGGAAGAAGACTGACTGCAGCCTGAAGATTGAGCTAAACTTCAACGTGGTAGTAGCTGAGCATCTTTGACAGCACATACTCTGAGCCTGACAACTCAAGGTGTCACAGGAGATTGTGCATAACAATATTTTTAAGGTTTGACCAAAATAGCTACAACTTTGTAATTTCTCAGCATCAAATGATCTTAGTCTAAAACTGATATGAAAGGCAGTGGATGATATTCAATCATTAAACACTACTACAGCACTACTACTAACAATAAATTGAAAGCAGGTACTGGGGGTTGAGATTTTTGTTCAGACTCTAAAAAGAGGAGGAGGAAGAAAATGAAACAACTGTGAACATGTTCATGGCTGGTCATGGCAATAATAAAACATGGCGGCAAAAGCCACCCATTTATGGCAGTCTGCCCCTCTCCCACCTTACCTAGAGCCAGGGTCTTCCTCAGGTAGGCGATATCGTCAAAACTCTGTAGTTCTGGCATGCCACAGCCCAGCAGGAGGGAGAAGAGGTTGATAAAGAGGCTGGCGTGCTGTCGGATGGCCAGGTAAGCTTTGTAGCACATCTCCTGGAACCTGCACAACAGGTAAACACAGGTGAGACAGGCTCTGAGACAGTTAACAGAACAGCTGCAAACAGGTAAGGAGCACACAAGACCTCTCAAACTCTTTAGTCTTGGTGGACTCCTGAACTCCTTTACTGATGACAATGAGGAAGTCCTGAGTCAAGACGAAGGGAACTCTCTCTCTCTTGTAACCAAACTTCTTCTTCTTGTGGTCCAGGAAGTGGCCAAAGTCAATGTGGAACAGCTACGAGGAGAAGACGAGGAGTCAGGAGGCGGGTCCAGGAGGAGGTAGAGCTCAAACAGAGGGTGAGGCTCACCTGTCCGTTCTCTTTCACCATGATGTTGGAGTTGTGTCGGTCTCCAATTCCCAATATGAATGTGGCAACACAGTAACCTGCACATGACCTGGTGAAAAGGTCAATTGCCCGGTCGTACCTGAGAGATAGGTGAGTCAGTTGAGACAAACTTGTGGACACTCAGGTAGGCAGACAAACAGATAGGTCAACAGAGCTGCTCATATGGACAGACACATGGACACAGGCAGAACTAGAGAAATTACGTTTTCTGTGAAAATGCAGTGTGAATGCTGAAAAGGTTTGCTGAAATCTGCTGAAGAAGCTGAAACCGTGTTGATGCATATAAAACAAGCAAAACATGCTAAAGTGAGCAGAACAGATGCTCAAGTTAGTAAAACAGTAGCTGAAGTTAGCTAAACTGCAGCTAAACGAAAGCTAAACAAATGCTAAAACTAAAATAAGCAAAACTGTAGTTAAAAGTAGTGTAAAAGAGGGAAAAAATGATTGAGGATATAAAAGAAAAGGAGTTAAAAATAGCAATAAGTAAACTCAAACTAAATAAGTCACCAGGATCAGATGGCTTTACAGCAGAATGGCACAATGAGCTAAAAGAAGAGGTAATACCAGTGATGCTTCCTAAATTGAACTGGGCTTTAAAGACGCCAGAAACACCACCCAGTTGGAAAGGAGCAGTAATTTCTGCCATTCCCCCCAAAAAAATAAAGATAAATTATACTGTGGATCATACAGAACAATACTGGTTCTTAATATAGACTATAGGCTATCATGGCTAGAAGATTAGAAAAGTTTCTACCTAACTTGATACATAATGACCAAACAGGCTTTATATGAGTGCGTCAAACAAAAGATAATATACGATGGACATTACACACTATTACCCACATTCAAAAGAATAAAATAGCTGCAATGCTAATTAGTATTGATGGGGAAAATACATCTGATTTAGTCAATTGGAGTTTCCTTTATGGAGTTCTAAACAGATTCGACCCACATAAAATAATTAAAACAATACAGGCATTGTATGAAAAATCCACAGCTAGAGTTAAAGTTAATGGCCGTTTATCAAATAGTTTTGTCTTGGAAAGAGTCATAAGGCAAGATTGTGCATGTTCACCACTATTATTTGCATTATATTTGGAACCATTTGCTAAATATACAAGACAAAACAAAAAAATAAAAGACACATACAGGGGAAAGAGCATAAACTGGCCTGCTATGCAGATGAGATTTTAATAGTTCTGGGTCAACCTACAAGCTCTCTACCAAAACTATTGCAGTTATTTAAACACTTTAGTCATCAGGATACAAAATGAATATAAGTAAGACGCAACTGCTTAAATACAGTTACAGCCCTCCAGAAGAAACCAGGAAAAAGTATTGTCTAACATGGCAAAAATAATATTTTAAATATTTGGGAGTTATAATACCAAAGAACCTCACAGAAGTATTAGACATAGCAAGATAAAGTTTGCTCCCATATTTAAGTTTTAGCTCTAGAATAGATTAAATTAAAAAGAGTATTCCATCCTACTGTATGTATTTTAAACTTTACCAATAGAAATAGGCCAACAACAACTTAACGAATGAGACAACATCTTGTCCAGATACATATGTCAAGGTAAAAGGGCCAGAATTTGATTAAAAACTTTACAATTGGTGAAAGTAAAAGGGGGGTGGGGCCTTCCCTCTCTAAGGGATTTATACTGGGCAGCCCAACTGAGGCCTATGATCTGCTGGTGCAATCCTGCACATACAGAATAAACTATAATCAGGAAAACCATAGTGTAAATGTTGACTCAGCATACACACAAATATTTGTGGTTTTTTTTCACACCGACAGATATGTGAGACAAGCAGAAACAAGAAGAGACTCCAATTCCTATAATCAGGCAGACAGATACTGAGACACGTGTTCAGTCATACAGATTCAAAAACAGACAAGTTCGAAATCAGTCAGACATTTATAAAATGACACAGGTGTGGAGTCAGAATATGTAGATGGGTATTCAAATAGGTATGAAGTTTAAAGAAAATGAGCATGTTTACAGTCAGAGGAGGCGTGCATATCACGGGAAAATGAAAGTATTTCAGTTCTAAAGTTTTACTTCTCAGGACATCATAAAATGATGAGGTCTTTACTAGATTCTAAAATGATTCAAATCTGACCTCAAGTAAACAAAAACACACAATGTACACTGTGTCATTCTTTATTAAACAAAAAATGAAGTAAAAAAAAGCTGTGTTTGTAAAAACTGTGTTCAGCCTCTGATCCAGCAGCTTGTAGAACCTCCTTCAGCAGCAATAACTCTCAGTAGTGGTTTTCTGTGTGGTGATTTGGGTTTTTTCGGTGTTATGGTTTTGTTTTGTTTTTGTTTTGTTTGGTTTCTGTCTTGTCTCTTGTTTCATGTTTCATTTGCTCCTCCTCAGTCTCTCTCTCTCTTTGTCTCCCTGCCACACCTACACCTGTCCCCACTTTGTAATCACGTCACCTGTCTCCATTTACCTAATTATCCTCAGTCGTTAAAACCCGGTCATTGCCTTCCACACTCTGCTGGTCCATTGTCTAAGGTTTGTCTGTTGTTGTTAGTTTCTGTCCTGCCCGTTCCTGTTTCTTGTTCCTGTTTATGCTCCTGTGTTTGCTCCTGTTTTGGTTGGTTTTTGATTTAGTTTTTATCTTATTAGTTTGCTGCCTCGACAGCTTTTGTTTTCACTTTTGTTATTAGTTTAATAAATTAGTTTATTTTTCAAGTATGAGTCTGCGTTCTGGGTTCGCCTCCGTCTTCACCACTTTTCCTGACATTCTGTAGGACTTTATCTGTCTCTCACATGGTTGTGGAGGAATTTTGGCTCACTCTTTTTTCCATTGTTGCTTCATTTCATTGAGGTTTGCAGATATTTTTTTTCTGCTCAGCTCTCTGAAGGTCCCACAACAGCATTTGAGTCAGGTTGAGGTCTGAACTTTGACTGGACCATTACAACACATTGATTCTTTACTTTTTTTAGCTCTTGGGTTCAAAAAAAAAATCACATTACTGAGCATTTCAGAGTTTGGCCTTGGGGGAATTTACTGGGACATCCACTCCTGAGAAGATTGACAGCTGTCCTAAATGTTTTCCACTTGAAAAAACTCTTCCTCTCTGTAGAATGATGGACTCCAAATAGTTTTGAAATGACCTTTGACCCTTCCCAGATTGATGGGCAGCAACAATTGCTTCTCTAAAAGGCTCCAGTCCTTAGACACTGTTTACCACGGTGCTCTGAGGTTCGTCACTGGTTACAGTCACCTCACTCATCACTGTGAGCTGTACGTTACATCTGGCTGGTCTTCTCTTCCTGCATGCCGATTTACACACTGGATGATCTATAAGACCTTAAAGGGCTTAGTTCCATCGTATTTAGTCACATTTCTACAAAGAACTAACAGTCGCCATGCCTTACGTTCAGACAATGTTGTTTTTCTGTTAGTTCCTCATGTCAGAACTCAGTTAGAAAAAGGAGCGTTCAGGTTTGCTGCCCCCTCAACGTGGAACACCCTACAGAGAGATCTAAAACTGCCAGGCCTCATCTCTTTTAGAGCCTTTAGCTCAATCCTGAAAGATGGTAATAAGACTTTTGAACAATGCCTATGTTATTAACCATGTATGTTTTTAATCATGCCAGTTTTACCCAGTGTTCATCTTTTAATCATTGCCTGTGTTTTTAGCTATTGCTTATGTTTTTTAACTGTTGTCTGTGTTTTTCGACTATTGTTTCTGTTTTCTTAACCACTGTATTTTAGTCACTCTTAAGATCATTATAATGCTATGCACTTGCACTTTAAAATAAAAGTCAACTTATGAGGTATTGTTTTGTCCTATATTGTTAATTGTTCTGATTTATGAAGTATGCTGCTGAGATCTTGACCACGTCACCCTTGGAAAATAGATCTTGATCTCAATGGGTTTTTATCTTTTCAAAACAAGGTGATGATGATAAGGTCGTTGCTTGTGTCTTTCTGCCTTGGCTTTGTGTTAACACACACCTCTTCACTCCAAAGCAGCAAACTGGAACATGCACACTGATGATGATCAGTTAATACATTTGATCAGCAGCTCCTGGCTGATACTGAACCTCTTAAACCCTGTGAAAGCACCAAGACTGGACTTAGTTTTTCACAGTTTTTCTACTTTGGCTTAATTTTTGTTCAGTGTATAATGGCATGGTGAAATCTGTTGTGTGCTTTTATATTCTTGAATTAGATTTTAATCTATTTAGAACCTAGTAAAGACCACATCATGTTTATATTGTCTTGATGCACAAAACCTTAAAAGTAAGAGAGGATGAACTTTCTTTTTCTCTTGAGCTGGGTGTAAGGTCAGAGAGGTGTAGAGGAAGACAAAGGTGTACTGACGTCTCTCCACGGTTCTTGTCTTTGATCCAGTGGTGCAGCGTGTTGGAGTTGAACTGCAGTGCCCCCTTCAGGCCTCCTTTACACTGAATTTGCATGATAGTAAAGCTGTTCTTCACCACCTCTATTAGACCCACACAGTCACCGATCGACAGGCAGCCGTACGGGAGCATGCTGTGACACACCCATACACAGACACCAGATTAGCCAGGTTGTAATGACATCACCTGTTTCTGATCATGCACTGGGCTCTCACCGTAGGTCTAGTCCCTGATTTTGCCAGATGTTCTCCATGATTCTGATAATCTGCAGTGTCAGCATGTCCTGACGCAGGTCTGCAACACAAACAATACACTGCATTACCCACAATGCCCCAGCAGTGCTGTTAGTACTAAAACCAGTGCTGTGGTCAGCATAGAGCTACTAACCATCCCCGTTTTTGAAGATGATCTCATTGTTGGTGAAGAGCAGCTCTGACATGATGTCAGGGTTTTCCCAGTTCAGCCACAGAGGGCGCTTCGCTGAAGACATGATCCTACACTCCTCTAGCCTACAAACACAACACTCTGGCTCACTGTGATTTAGTTTCACTTACTATAGTTGATCATTTAGTTACTTAAACAGATGTTTAGTTAGTCAGTTGATGTGTTGGTTGGTTGGTTACCTGAGGTTTCCCAGCTGGTGAACTGGGTTCAGAGGAGAGACAAATCCCTGCAGAGACTCCATGTAATCTGGACGGGACATGTGTTCAACCAGGAACTTCATCTGAGTCTGAGAACCAATCACAGCACAGCGGCATGTCAACATCAGCCAATCACAGCACAGAGTCAAACAAAAGAACATTTCTGCTTGTGTTTTCATACCTTCTGTGTCTCATCCTTCTTCTCTTGCTTCAGTGTGTCTGTCAGGTTAACCAGTTTATCCATGGCCTCCACCTGCACACACGCCAAAGATTGGTTCTAAATCTCCATGTGACCACTGAATTAGTGCAATGTATTTACTGGACCGTTCATTTAACAACCTCAACAAAATGTCTAACTTTACCAATGGCTTAAATTGAACTAATCAAGTCTTTTATAGCAACTATTGGGTTGGGTTAGTTGGGTAAGGTAAGGTAAGGTAAGGTAAGGTAAAGTGTGATTAGGTTAGGTTAGGTCAGGTGTCTGTTCAGTGCCCTGAAATATGAAGCATTACTGGTGTTTTATCAAGAATACTTCAGACTCAGTTTGAGATTTTCAGTGTCACCCAGGTGCTTCACATTTTACCTGGGTCTGTTACCTTGGTAACTGATGCTAGAAACTCAACCTAATGTTTCTGGATTCGAAATCACACATATCAGTGGGCCACCTCTCAACAAATCAATATCCTACAAAAAAGAAAAATCTATTGGTATGTAATAGCAGTAGTGTGTCTCTTCCTGAGTTTCATGATTACATTTCCTTTTGAGAAACATTTTCATGAAAGAGACCTCAGCAGAAATTAAACTCATTTCCTAAACAGTTAATAGGAACAACAAGGGTTAATAATCTTCTGTTTCAAGCAAAATAAGTTTTAATTATTTTTCCAATTCAACACCTTTAAAATATAAAAGATTTCCTTGCTGTTTAGTTGTAGAGAATGAGAACATCTAACTGCAGAGTACATCATATTCATGAAACTGCCTGTGTTTGTGTTCATTTCTAGAGATCTTATAAAATGTTTAAAAGCCTGATTACAGTCACAGGTTATTTGTAACATTTTTAATGTAATATTATAAAAACTGGTTGACAGAAAAATGTATTTACACTAAGACCACTCAGTGGACTGAACATAGACAGACCAGTTAATCAGTAGCTTTGCCTTTAGGCTCAGCTCCTTCTTTACAACAACAGATTGGACCAACGTCCTCATTACAAGGAGGCTCCAATTCATCAATCCCTCTCTCCTCTTACTCCATCCTACTATTACTTATGTGAAAGACTCCTAGAAAGCTAGAAAGTTTTTTTTTTCAACCCATTAAGATTATAGATCTCTTTTTAAAAGGAAACCTGAGCCTGAAGGCAACCTAAACCTGCATGTTTTCTTTGCACTGTGGGAAGAAATTGAAGTACCCAGAGAAAACCCATGTCAACACGAGGAGAACATGCAACCTTCACACAGTAAAACTCCAGGCCCAACCTGGGGCTTGAACCCTAGACTTTCTTGCTGTGAGGCAACAGTGGTAATCTCAAAACAGTTCTGCTGCCCAAACTTAAACTATTCTGTCTGAGACCATTCCCCTTTTCCCAGCTTTTATCTTTGTATCTTTGATAACCAGCTTTACAGTACCAGCAACCACAATTTCTCATTGTTAGGGTTAGTTGAACAAGATCTCTTAAAGAAACCCTGGATATGTTGGACCCGTTCCATTGTATAGGACCCTGATGTGTAACAGTGTGTAGGTGTCTCACTTGTCTGTTCAGGTGTTTCAGGTACATGCCACAAGCTCTGCAGAAAGCTTCCAACAGCAAACCGAACCTCCTGGAAACTGTCTTATTGTGCATCTCTGACCTGTGAAAACACTTCCAGTCAAATCAAATATCAACTTGTGGACCAGTGTGTCAAACAGGTAATATAATCATATTTTTTCAGATGCTCAAAAATCTGTCTGCTTTTTTTCTTCTCAGATCAACAACAGGAAGTTCACACTGACTTCAGGTGCCAGAAGAAGAAGTGTCCTATCCTCTGGTTGGTCAGAGCTTTCTTAATGAGGAAACGAGCCAGTGGATTGTCCAGGTACATCTCATACTTTAAAACCTGCAGGCACACAGATTAGATCCTCATACACAGAGTCATATAAAAACAGAAAACAGGTGTAAAGATGTGGACACACCTGTACGAGCTGCAGCAGATACTGTGACAACTTGTCATCTGTCAGGCTCTGCACCAGGCAGCGCAGAGCAAACTCTCTCACCATCGGATCAGGAAAGTTACAGTCCAGTAGTTCCAGAGCCGACTCTGGTTCCATCAGAGGCCACTCCTTCAGCAAACAGTACATCTGAGGAAGAGGAGGAGGACAAAGTTAAGACACAAGTCAAACTGAAAGGCTTAGAGAATTCATCCTGACTGTGATGATGAGTTTCTACCTGTGAGACCTCGTCTCTGGAGTTCCATTTGACTGAAAGAAGAAGCTTAGGAAGAGACTCTGGCATGTTTATACAGTAATGTCTGCAGAGAGATGGATAAGTACAGACAAGACAGGTAGAAATGGACAGGTAGAGAATAACAAAGAGAGACATACAGGCAGAAAAGACACACAGTAGGTAAGAGACAGACAGATAAAGATGGACAGGTAGAATCAAAGAATAAAGTAATCAGAGACAGTAGCAAAAACAGGTAAAATCACAGCTACAAATAGATACAACCCCAAATAAAAATGTTGGGACAAAAAAAGACAAAAACAAAACTAAAATTATTTAATTTTGGTGACTTTTATTTTCCTGCAGACAGTATGAAGGCAATAAATGTATTATACTTGATAATATCCATCTACATTGGCATTTCAGGCTGTAATATTTTCCATAAAACAAAACCAACAAAAAGTTGGAACAAGTCAGATTAGGGTTGAAAATCAGGTAAACACAGTGACACTATCTGCCAGCAGGTGATTGTAATGTAATGATTGTAATGGTGATTTAGGTCGAAAGCAGTATCTGTAAACAGTTGAGTCTTTGAGGAGCAGAGATGTTCAGAGGATCTCCAGTTTGACACCAAATATGCGAGAAACTCCATCCATCCATCCATCCATCCATCCATCCATCCATCCATCCATCCAT
>NC_051434.1:20420992-20421893 GCF_001649575.2 Kryptolebias marmoratus
ATCCATCCATCCATCCGTCCGTCCGTCCATCCATCCATCCATCCATCCATCCATCCATCCATCCATCCATCCATCCATCCATCCGTCCTTCCATCCGTCCGTCCGTCCATCCGTCCGTCCGTCCGTCCGTCTTTATCAGCCTCTCCTTTTAAGGTCACCTGGTGCCTATCTCCAGCAGTCACTGTGTGAGAGACGGGGGACATCCTGGACAGGTCGCAAGTCCATCACAGCATGAGAAAATTGTTAAACTGATTAAAAACAAAGTTCCTAAAAGAAAGATTGGAAGGGATTTGCAGATTTTTACCTCTACAGAGCAAAATATAATGAAACTGTTTAAGGAATCTGGAGGAATTTCAGTGGGTAAAACATAAAGGAGCAAGCCTAAGATGGACAGCTATGATATCTGATCTGTTAGACAACACCACATGAAGAACTGTCATTTATCAACAGTTGATACAACCCTGTGGACAAGAGATTACTTTGGGAAACCTTTATTAAGCTCGACAATACAGTTACAATCACAAACTTTACTGTGCAGAAAAGAAGCCTGGTGTTAACCTGCTCCAGAGGCGGTGCTGACTTTTCTGGGCTCCATCTTGGGTGGGCCATCACACAGTAGAATTGTGGACTGTGCTCAGACAGATCAAGATTACAGATCTTTGTCTGAAGAAATGTATCAAAGACGAAAAACAGCATCAAGTCTGTTGTTGTCAACAAGTCCAAAAGCCTGGTTCTATAATGGTCTGGACCAGTGGCGCCGGATTCATTTTCTAGGTGGGGGGGCCACCGGAGTGTTTCGTCACCTTATTAATTTTACATGCATCGGATCATCGTCTAACATCAATAAAAATTGAATAATGAAACGCTTTTTCAGCTATGACTTTTTGTTCCAATATATTAT
>NC_051434.1:20422770-20437448 GCF_001649575.2 Kryptolebias marmoratus
TCATGTGTTAATGATCCCAACCCCGACTCCGCGCTGTCGCATCTGCAGAAACTTTTTGGTGACTGTTATGACCCTGGACTGGAGCTTTAAGAATTTGGTCCAGATCTCAATGCTGTAGGTTTTATTTGTGCTTCTGTCTCTATATAAACACAGGGACACGTTAGTCACAGTCTGTGAGAGTCGCGTGCAGTCTGTGCAGCCGTCTGGTGGGAACACGCAGCGCACTGGCAGGGCCGGAAAGTGGGGGGGCCAATGGCCCCAGTGGTTCCGGCGCCTATGGTCTGGACTTCGATCAGTGTTCTATGATAGCAAGGTTAAAGCAGAAATGTCCAGCAGAGATTTTATAGCAACATCTGCAGCCTTCAAGACCACATTTTTTCCAGGAATGTCCAATCATTTTTCACCAGGACAACGTGAAACAACTTTCTGCTCCGTTCCAAAAGCTGAGGAAGAAGGAGAGAAGAGTTCTAACTAGCTTCCCCGCAGTCCTGACCTGTCCCTGATAGAGAATGTTAGAAAATTTAGAAATAAAAATATGACAATGTCAACCCCATACTGTTGGACACCTTAAGACATGTTTGCAGGAAGAATCGGACAAAAAGAACACCTGAAACTCTTCATTGCTTGGTATCCTCATCATCAGAACATCTTTAAGGGACAAACGCCTGTCTCAGTTTTTCTGTCTGTCTCTTTCTTGTCTTCTAAACCTTCAGCTGGTCAAACAAATGGACACCTATCTTGGTTCTGGTTCTGTTGTAGGTTTCATCCTTTTAAAAGGGAATTATTCCTCTCCTGTGCTTTCTCAGCATGGAGGAATAAAGTGAAGATTCAATGTGATCTACTAGTTGTCTTTGATAGACATTTTACTACGTAATTCAAGAATTTGACTGTGTTATATCATTATTGGATTAAACTGACTGTGTAATTGAATTTAAACTGGATCTGTTTTAAGATGAACTGGATTGCATGTAACTTGATAGGATTTAAACTAGTTGCATTGTTGTTTCTGTTGTGAACTGGGGCTATTTAAGTAAACTGAACTGAATTTAGTTGTTAGGAGAATAAATGAAATATTGGAAAGGTTTTTTCACTGAAACATTTTTGATTCAGGATTGTATGTACAGCAGAGAAGAAACACAAATACTTATAATAAAGACAATAAAGAAAGTGTGTTTTTTATAATCAAGGCCTGTCACTTTTATAAAAACATTAGGCTCCACACTCACCTGTGTCTCCACAAGAAGTCCTTCTCCTGCTCTGACAGCTCATACAGAGGATCTTTAGCACAAAGAGAACGAAGCTGCTCTGCATCAGCTGCTGAAACACTGTTGTCACAGGCCAGACGACTGCTCTGAATCAGAGACAGAAAGACAGGCAGACAGGAGGACAGGCAGAAATGAGTAAAACAGAACAGTGAGGGAGTCAAAAAAGACCTATTCTTGGTAAAGAAGCTCTACAAGTACTTTATGATGTGTGTGTCCCATTCTCACATAAACATGTCACTCTACTGTTGTATATTGAAGTGCAGCTAATAGTAGTTGATACATATAATTAGGGTGAAGTAGACTTTCAGTGTTTATTGCTGTTTTACCAGTGTTAGTGCAGTTTTCCCCCTAAACAGCAGAGGTCACTAATGGGAAACAATACAGTTAAATAGCAGGAACTGCAGACAGAAAAGGAGTTGTTCACTAAAAGAAGTGAAAACAGGGAATCTGTGCTTTGTATACAAGCTTAAGACTTTTAAAATTTTTGTGGTATTTAAAAAAAATGGATGCCTGTAGAAACAAACTTGCAGAGTGTACAGCCTACATTTAAATAAATCAGATTTTATTGAAACACAGACATAATAAACTGATTGTATCTAGATTTAATCCCGGAACTACTTTGGTACATGACTGCTCTTGCATCATGTACACGAAAATCTGCAAACTGGTAGAAATGAGTTAATCTTTGCATTCCTAATATAATCACACCAGAAGCACAAAGGAGGTATCCTAATCATATACTTGACACATCCCACCTCTAAGGCTGAGCCCAGCCACATCATTTTATATGATCCATATGTCATGGTCATACATGAGGTTTAGAACAAAATTGGACCAGTAACTTAAGAGCTTTGTCTTTTGGCTCAGCTCTTTGACAATGAGTGCTTGGTGGCTGAGCCTTGCTTCCTGAGTCTTTCTTGGATGGACCAAGCCCAAAAACCCTACAGAAAGCCATCTCCATGTGAGCGCACAATCTACAGGGAGAGTAGTCAAGGACACGTGCAGTGTGAGTGGGTTAAAAAAACAAATGAACGCTGGAATCGGTGAAGAATGTACAGTTAAGTGTTCAACCAATGATGATATTAACTTTTCTGCAGTGACTATATGTTCTGATATAACATTACACGTATGTATTATTGCAGTTTTTCTTCAACAAAGAGTACTCTTGAGGAAGAGGAGGTAGGGGACTTACCAATCCATGGCAATAGTTGTAGCCTAGCTCTCTGCTGATGGTCCAGTTGGCGTGTTCTTCAATCTGCTGCTCATCAGGAAATAAAACAGTCTGGTTGAACCATGAGAACTCCAGTTCCACACAGGGAGTCTCCTGCCGATCAATCAGTTATCAATCAGTAATCCATCAGCTCAGCAATGATCAGTCCCTTGGCTGCAAACAGACAGAGGTACCTTGTTGGGATTTGAACCAGCCACTCCGATGGGGTTCAGCAAGTCTTCAAGACCATGGGGGACTGGCCAGAGACTCAGTGCTACCTTCCCAGAAACCAGGATGTCTTTGTAGTCAAACAAGTTGACGTTCCCCCAAGCTAGAGGACAGTGCTCCTGGGGAGAACAGGTGAGGGGGAACACAGGGACAGGTGAGTGGACTGGTACAGTCATCCTCTCACCAAATAATGGTCTTCTTCCATTCCTACCTCCTTGGCTCCTTTCCTTCCCTTCACAGAGCAGATGGACAGACAGAGTCTGGCTGAGCGAGGAAGATCTGCCAGGTAGATGTCATAGGTCAGCCACTCGTTCCACCTGAGCACAGGTATGTAGAGACCGACACAGGGTCAAATACAAAAATGGGCAAGAAATGAAAAGTCAAATAGGTGGAGGTTGTTTAGTCTGTCTTTCTGTTTGGCATGTCTTACCTGGGGTTGGAGCAGGGGACTCTCTGTGTGTTGACATTGTCACACAGTGGCTCTCCTCCATGATAGATACCTGTCCTCACATAGATCTACACAGATACACACACACCAGGTGTGAGGCAGTGTTAGAGGGGTCTCTAATGTAGACACTGAAGTAGGTGAAACAAACTAATATTAAGGATAGATACTGAGAACAGGGTGCTGGACAGAAATAGGGTGGTGGACAGGACCAGAAGACAAAGCACCTTGTCGATGTCCCGAATGTTGACGTTGACGTAGGTGGCGCAGAGCAGTCGAACCCTCAAGAGAGTGTTAAAGGCCCACAGAGAGCGAGGAGGAGAACCATCTCCTCCGCCTGGACAGGGAGAAGGCTGAGGTGTCCTTCGACTGAAAAACAGACAACTCACATCATCTGGAGATCTGAAGCACACTTGTACTTGCTCCTGATTAGCTGTTGCTAACTCTGTCTGACTGCTTTACCTGTAAGAGGGTGGAACAAAGCTGGAGGCAGGAAGCTGAGAGTAGAGACTGTCTTTGGAGACAAGCATCAGGTGAGGAAGACGTCCTACGATGATACATGAGCGGATGTACTGCAGATAAATGGAGAGTAGGACAGGTGGACACAGCTGAAGATTAATTAAACATGTAGTGAGGAGAGACAGCTGAAGGTTTGTATGTTCAGAGACAAGTGATTACCTTATACTGACTGAGAGGAAACTTCTCCAGCAGGTACTCATCACAACCACACACCTGAGAATCATGCAGAGAATCATAGGTGAGACAGGGGGACAGGCAAACATACACAAATAAGACAGGTGGACAGGTAAGAGACACACAAACACACAAATGAGTCAGGTGGAATGGTGAAACACACACAGGCACACAAGTGAGGTGAGACAAGTGTATGAGTCAGTCACACACAGGTAAGACACACAAGTGAGACAGGTGGACAGATGAAACACACCCTTACAAAGGTAAAACGTTAACAGATAAGACAGACAAAGAACACACAATTGAAATGTATGAACAGGCGGGACACACACAGGTCGGTCAAGTAGACAAGTGAGACATGCACAAGAAAGGCATACAAGTGAGAAACAGGTAGGACACACACAGACATACATGTGAGACAGGCAGACCGGTGAGACAAACAGGTAAGACAGGTGAGACATACAGAGGAAAGGCACACAAGTGAGACAGGTCGACAGGTGAGACACAGATGAGCAACGTTGTACACAAATGCTTTCAAATCAGTGGATTCATGAGTGGCAAAACATAAATAAATAAATTCTGTGATCTTTGACCTTAAGAAAACTGTTTTTCACCCCAGGAACTTGAACTGAGAGAAGCTCAAAATGGTGATATGAAATGACATTCTTTTTGACAGGGAACAGCTGTATGCTAGGATGGTTGTAGGACAAACTGTACCTACTTTTTGCAGAAAACAGTCTTAGTGTTTCCCCTAGAGGACAGGTTGTCTGCTGTGTGCACACCTCAATCAGGCTGTAACACTCGCATTTATGTGTCAGTAGTCCAATCTTTGGGGACACTGTTGGTTGTTAAAATCTCTGTGTTTTCCCTTTAACTTTAATTTTACTACAAAAAATTGAGGGTCTGATGCCTCAAGCAATAAAAATGAAAGCTTATACTGAAGTGTACTTTTATACCGCGTATGCACCCTGCAGGAGTGAGCTCCAGCCACAGAGGTCATCCAAATTTTGCATGCCGGAGGCAGAGAGGAACCATAATTTAGACTTTAAATTATTCTGCCCCTAAACATTTCTCTGACTGGCGTGTATGTACTGTAAGTATTACTGAAATACCAGATGCATCTTTTATTTAAGTAATTGGAAGTTTTGTCAACTGACAGTGTGCTTAATAAAATCTGCTTTAAAAGTCACAGTGATTAAAAATGTAGTCTTAATGGACGGCTTTTTAGTCACAATTCCAGACCTATTTTGCTTGTGAGAAGAAAAACTGATACTTAAAGCAGCTTTGGTGTAAACTCAGTCATATTAAAATTCATCATGTGTGATCACAGAAAATAGGGGAAGCAAGCAGATGGAAATAGGCTAGAAGAGAGCATATTACAGAGATTGTGATGATGCAGTTAATATTCTGACACATAACGTACTTAAATAAAAATTTAAAAAATGTGTTCAAAATGTTCACTTGATCACTCACTCATGACATCATGTTCACTGCATAAAGAATTAAGTAGGGAATAGAGTTAGCCCAGTGTAAATGCATTTTGAACACTATTTAAATGCAACGGTACGTCATTATTATGCAACAAATATTCATAGTCAGGTGTCACATAAATAAATGTCGTCTTGCTTTCTGTACCTTTCAGCTGTTTTACAAGTCTTCTACGACAGCCAAACCCTAAAGGCCTCCTTCTTCAGTGACGGCTTCCGTCAGTAATGGTGTCTATTAAAGTATCCTCCAATTGCACCTGTGCCAGGAACCAACAACTTCCTGACTACAGCTTCTAGAAGCCACATCTGCAATGGAGGCCCTGAACACAGCCCATTCAAAATCCATGTCCCCAACCTTTTTCTGGGCTCATTAAAATCTCTCCCACAGGTGTAAGTTTAAGATCTTACCAGCAGAGAGCTCCTCCAGATACTGTATTCCCAATTCACTCCCACTATTTGTTAGGGTTTATTGGGGCTGTCTGGCATCCTTTCCCCTACCACTGGATCCAACTCATGTCCAGGTTGTAATCAGTTGACAGTTCCTTCCCTCTCTTTACCCAAGTGTCCTAAATATAGGACTGTAGGTCTGATATGACAATAATCAGCTTTTGGTCCAATGGGGGCTGGTACCAAGTTCACTTATGGACCAGTCGATGTTCAAACATGGAGTTTTCTATGGCCATCCTATGCATAGCACAGAAGTCTAATAACAAAACATAACCCAGAATCAAATCAGGAAGGCTGTTCTCCCCAATCACACCCCTCCAGGTGACTCTTATCATTGCCAACATGGACGATAATGTTCCCCCCAAAAATGACAAAAACACAGGTCACAAGGCATTTTGGTTTATTTTGACTAATGTAGTGTGCAACCTTATACACTACTTTTATTGCACCAAATTAATTTCTTGTGCACTATATAGGGAATGAAATTGTTAGGATCTGGGTTTTTGTATTTTGTTTTGTCTTCATGTTTCAGTTTGAGTTTATTGTTTGTGTTATTTAGTTGCCTCTTCCCTGTGCCTCAGCCACCATTCACTACTCCTCAGTTTCTCTCTCTCTCTTCCCCGTTCTCACCCATCTACACCTGCCTCTAGCTCCATAATCATCTCACCTGTGCCCACTTCCACTAATCAGCCTCTGCCTTTAAAACCCAGTCACTTTCCACATTTCCCTGCTGGTTCATTGTCATTCTTTGCCTCCCTGATGTGCTGTCCTTCCGTTTGCTCGTGTCTCGTCGTCCCCCATTGGTTCATCTATTGTCTCAGGTCTGTTCAGGTTTTGTTTAGTTAGTTAATGTTTTGTATTTAGTTTAGGTTTTGCTGCCACGTCAGCCTTTGTTTTGGTTTGCCTTTTATTTCTAAATAAATTAGTTTCTTTTTCAATATGAGTCTGCGCTCAGGGTTCGCCTCCTTCCACCCCGATCATGACAGAAATATTACAGTTAAAATTTTGAGCACCACTACAAAATGACTGACTCAAGCTACAGTGCCCCAAATTGAGAAGGAGTGGACATTTCGAACACAGTATTTAGTTTGTAAAAGTTTGATAAATGAAAACAAACTAGTTTATGTTATAAGGTTGGATTTAGTTAAAAAAAAGATTATTTGAGAATTATGAACATGAATGAACTCAGTTGTAATTTGTGTGAACTGAGCGTTGAACTAGCTCTTGTAAAGAGCGAACATGCACAAAGTTGCAGGTGAGATAGATGAGCAGAACAGACACACAGGTAAGGTAGATGGACAGGTGGATGGAAGTGAGACAGCCAGGTGTACCTTGAAGATGTTCTGACCCTGGAACTTGTGCATACTTACAAAGAGGTGGCAGGACAGACAGACAGGTGAGACAGGCAAGAATACAGGTGTGCAGGTAAACAGGTGGACAGACAGGTGTGCAGGCGAACAGGTGGTCAGGTGGACAGGTGAGACAGCCAGGTGTGCAGGTAAACAGGTGGTCAGGAGGATGAACAGACAGGTGAGACAGCCAGGTGTGTGTTGAAGGTGTACTGGCCCTGGTACCCCTGCACACAGGGGCGGAGCTGCTGAGGGGACAGGTGGACAGGTGAGACAGCCACATGGGCAGATGGATGGCTGAACAGACAGATGAGACAGACAGGTTTACCTTGAGGATGTATTGGCCCTGGTATTCCTGCACACAGAGGCGGAGCTGCTGAGGGGACAGGTGCATAGATCGACTCTTCTTTCTGATGGACTCAGCAATCAGCTGCTCAGGTAAACTGTCATGACTCACCTGAAAAAAGGTCAAAGGTGAAGTGAAAGATCACAGCAGAGTCTGGTTCAGCAATGATATTTCTTAGTTACGATATGAGGACAGAGTGGTGTGGATTTAAAGTAATCTGAACTCAACATGGCTGGTTTTTAAACCCCAAAACTGTATTTTTACCCCCAAAAAAGAAATTATTTTCAGAAAATATAACTGTCCCAAATATCCCGAAAAATGTTGGAAAACATTAAATGTTTAGCTGTAAATACTGTACCAACAGCACAGAGAACCTTACTGTATATGCCTTACCAAAAATGAATGAAATATTATGATAAACCTGAAAGGTTTAGCTGTAATAAGAAGCCTTTCATTCAAACATTAGAAGAGTCAGCTGGTTTAAATGATCTAGAGCCATTCTAACAATGAGAGCTAATAGAGTGTTTTCACACTTCCTCATTTTTCCACCAGAAATTGACAAAAGCAGAAAGACAAACCTCTGGGGATTAAAGCTGTGGGACATAGGAATTGCTAAAACGACACCGTAAGTAAAAAGAGCAGTGTATTTCATCTATACCTTTACCTATCTGTATTTTCAACAGAATAAGATCTTAAAAATCCAGCTGAAACAAACAAACAAACAAAAAATAAAGTTTAATTCAAGACCAAAAGTGTGTTGATGCTAGGGTTGGGTAGGGTTAGGCAACTTTTTTTTATTCAGGTAGAACAACAACTGATGATTGGCGATAGATTTTCCCAGTTGTGTTTAAAGATTTCTTTTGTTAGTTTTTATTTTTTAATTATTATTATTTATTTTTATTTTTGAGGGTGCAACCTGGAAATCTCTGTTCTCTGTACAACTATGGAAGAACTTTAGACCAAAAGGAATACTAAAGCTAGGATCTCACTGGGCTGCAACTTTTGGAGACTAGTTGGAGACTTCAAACTGAGAAAAATTGAAAGAAAATACACAAATTTTCAATTGTAGTGTCACTTAATTTATGAGAAAAGAGTGGTTGTCAAATGTACCCACTAGGTATGATTTTATACCCAACTGATACAAAATGGTTACCATTTTTCATCCATGCACTTACCATATACACATATGCATGTAGAGTCACCAGCTTTATGGGGCTCTACATATTTTTTATACCACAAGAGTAATGTGCTTACCTTTGTAACTAATACAGTATATACGATAAACATGTTCAAAACAGCTGGAAGCTTTCACTCTGTGACAACAATTACCTGTCCTGTGTGCACACATATTGGCTCAGTGGCTGTGCTAGGTGATGGAAATATAAATGTAGCTACAGTGATGTTATTTTATGTTATTTCATTATTTGCATTAAGATGTTTTATCTTTGCTGACAGCTGAAAAAAAGATTTCTTATCATACTGCAGCAAAAGTTTTCCAACTCCTGCAATTGCTTAGACGCGATGCAGAGCTTTTGTCCTTCTACTTCCTCTGACATTTGCACTAGCACCTCCCCATTCAAATTCCCCTCCTCCTCAAAGGTGATATGAACCTCAACTGTGTCTCACAGTAGTCCAGCCTGCTGTAAGACACCTAAAGGAAAGTTAAAGGCTTTGATTGATGGAAATGGATGAGGTGAACTGTACCTGATATGATCAGGGAGTATTACAGTAGGTTCAGGTTTTGATTAGAATATATATCTATCTCAAATTCAGAATTCTTGAAAGGAAATATTAAAGTAGTTAAAATAAAGTGGACAAAACTGTTGTTTTTAAAAGAAAACCAACTCCAGTCACCAATAGTTAATATTTTTGTTGAACTGCTGCCACATTAAAACATCTGAAATCTCTAAAATATCAAGGTGATTCATACGCTATTTTATAAACCATTACAACAGAGGTTCCAAACCATCGGGCTAAGCGCCAATACTAGTCTATGGATCATTTGGTAGCAGGCTGCCATGAAATATAAAAAAAGGTTATTGGTCGGTAGGATGTCTCATTTTTAAAAAATGATCACTTCTATTCATGTCTCTTTCCAGAGCTTGACTCACTCAGTTATTTTTCACATACCAGCAAACCCTAGTAAACCTATCAGCTAACCTGAGCATGCCTACAAGCAAACCTTAGCAAACCCTCTGCATTACACCATTGTCAGTTTACAATACATGGTTGTTCTGGCAGAAATATTATGATATTTACAGAAGAATTACTTCCGCTAGTTTTTGCTGCCAGTTGCACTTGCAAAAAGCAGCAGAATTCAATGTTAAAACTGTGTAATTCAAAATTGATAGTGATGTAAATGTTTCTAAAAGAGTATTTGCACAAATCACTTTGAAGTTTTTGAGATTGGAGTTTTAAGAAAAATTGAAAACATTACTCCACATTTTTCTGTCTGCATGCTACAAAGGAAATGAGTTAATTCGTTGTCAATCTGTTTCCAGTTTCTGTAAAAAAAGGTCTGTAAAGACCAGGCTTGAATTTCAGCCCTGGACAGAGGGCATTAAGAATAATTTTTAAATGGTAAATGGCTTGCACTTATATAGCACTTTATCTAGTCCAAGGACCCCAAAGCGCTTTACACTACAATCATTCACCCATTCATCCACTGATGGTGGTAAGCTACATTGTAGCCACAGCTGCCCTGGGGCAGGCTGACAGAAGTGAGGCTGCCATCACACCGGCGCCACCGAGCCCTCTGACCACCACCAGTAGGCAAGGCGGGTGAAGTGTCTTGCCCAAGGACACAACGGCTGAGATAGCCGGAGCGGGGGCTTGAACCAGCAACCCTCCGATTACAGGACAAACCCCTACCTCCTGAGCCACTGCCGCCTTAGGGAACTAAGTCTGGTTCTGTGTTAAAACACACTTCATATCAGGAGCTGAATGTTTGTATTAGTTATTTCCAGCGAGGACAGGGGCTTCTGAGGACAAATCAGGTATAAAAACTCATAACGGCTCTACATTTGACATTATTCTGAGATATCAAAGACTTTCTGAGACTGAACCAAACCAACACCTGTTCAGCTTTACCTTCAAGGTGTACTTCTGCTTGGAGTTAGATGGAGACACGATCACCCAAATGGTTACAATCAGCCGACCTGCATAGAGACGGGTATTCAGAGTTAGACAGGTGCAGGTTCAAGTACTCAGCAGGTTAACAGGGTCAGTACCTTTGTCCAGCTTGCTGTAGATGTGCTGTGGCAGATGGGGGCTGGACTCCACGTTGGGGGGGTAAACGTAGAGCGCCTGGCTGTGGGCCCCGCCTCCCTCCCTCTCCTCCACAGCCTCTCTGCACACGCTCAGTATGGACCGGCGGAAGTCCTGGACCTCCGGGTCTTTCAACATCTCAAATTCACAGACTGGCATCCCAATAGCAAAGCCTGCGAGAAAGGCAAAGTCTGGAGGACGGTTTTTTATCTGAGTGATGGCGCCAGAGAAAAAGGGGCAGGTCCTACCGATCTCACGGTTTAAGATCTTCTCCTCACGGTTTCCCAGTGGCTCGATGACCTTCAGGATCGGGTGAAACAGTCGCAGATCGCACAGACGCCGCGTCTCATCGTAAAACTCTTCCCTCTCTGCCTCCTGGGTCACACCCACAAAGATGTAACATGACTCCTCCTGGCCAATCAGAAATAAGAAGTTAAAGCTGCAGTCTGACAGATGGAGCGTGTGAGGTCGCAGCTGAGAATGGCGTACCTGCAGCAGGTGGTAGAGCGGGTACTTCCTGGCCTCCATGAAGAGCTGCTGCTTAATGCTGATGAGGGGAGTTTCTCTGAGGCATTCTAGACTCACCATCATCCCTGACAGACAAATACAGGGAACACACAAGTGAACAAACACACAGAAGCTGAAAATACAACTACAAATCCCAAAAAGTTTGGACACTGTCTAAAATGTATATTAAAACAGCATTTAAAAATTTGCTAATCTCATAAACCCATATCTTATTCTTCACAGTGGAACATAGTTAAAATAGAAAATGTTTAAACTAAGAAATTGTACTATTTTTAAAAAATAAAATAAATTTGAATTTGATGGCAGCAACACAACTAAAAAAAAAAAGACAGAATTGGGCGAAAAGGCTGTTAAGGGGTATGAATAAAAAAACAACTAGAAGAGCATTTGACAGCTAATTAATTTTATTGACAACAATTCTTTAAGGTACTGAGTTGAAAAAGAGCATTTTAGATAAACTGAAATTGACACAATACAAGCAGAGGTCTATCAGTTAGCAAAAAACTCTGCTTAATAATAGTGGAACAATTTCAGAACAGTGTTCCTCAACAGAAAATTTGGAAAGATTTTGAATATCCCATCATCTACAGTTTATATTGTCATCAAGAATCTGGAGAAATCTCTGAGCTCAAAGGACAAAAGACTGAAGGATGTCTGTTGGATGTCTGTGATCTTGGGGCCCTCAGGGGCCACTGCATTAAAACCAGGTCTGATTCTGTTCTGGACATCACTGCATGGACTCAGGAACACTTCCACAGATCATTGTCTGTAAACACAGCTCACTGTTCCATCCACAGATGATGGATAAAGCTCTTTCAGGCCGAGAAGAAGCTAAATATGAACACCATTCAAAACACTTTTGTATTTTCTCGACCAAAGCTCTTTAAAAATGGACTGAGGGAAAGAGGAGAACTGTTCTGTGGTCAGAAGAATAAAAATTTTAAATTGTTTTTGAAAACCATAGATGCCATGTCCTCTGTTCTAATGAGCTGAACTACTCTGCCTGCAGTCCAGACCTCTCACTAAAAGAAAACATTTTATGCATCATGAAACAAAAAAATCCAGCAAAGACCCAGGACTGTTAAACCGCTAAAATCCTACAACAGACCAGAATGGGACAACATTCCGTCCAAAACCTCCATCAGCTGCTCACCTCAGCTCCTGGATGTTTACAGACTGTTGTTATAAGAACAGGGGAGGCTTCACAGAGGGAAACATGGACCTGGAACAACTTTATTGTGGTGTGTTGGTCCCGACAAATTAAAAAAACAATATTAATTTTTCTTACAATGGTACAATTTCTGAGTTTAAACATTTGTTATGTTTACTGTGTTCCATTGTGAATAAAACATTTATGAGATTTGGAAATCATTGCATTCTGCTTTTATTTACATTTTACACACGTCCCTAGTTTGTTTCAGAATTGGGGCTGGACACAACAACACACAGATCAGACTAACACAAATGTACAACGACACAAAGGTCCAGGCTCACTATGAACCCTGACGTACCAAAAAGATAGATTACATACATGTACAATGACACACACAAAAGACCAGAGGAGAACAGAATAGAATAAAACAACAGAATATCACCATTGGGGAGGCAGCAGTCCACCAAGATCCGAGGGGGCATCAGATGAAGCCCCCATAACTCCCCTGATGACGGCCTGGGCACCATGGTAACCACCAATCTCAGGCTGCCTCACCTCAGCACAGCGCTACCTGTGAAGACAGACAAACATCCTGTCAAACTCTGTTCTTTCAGATGATTTCAGATGATTCAGAGCTTCTCATCATATTCCACCAGACAAATGCCATCTACTGAAACACTGGAAAGTCTTCTAAACTCTTTAAAACCTTGGATTTAGAATATATCAGCAAATCTGATGTCTGTTGCAACACCACACCCATAAAAAAGGCTTTATTATGGCAAAGAGACAGACCAACGTCAGAATCTACAAAGGCATTGTTCTGAGGGACAGGGTCGAGTTTGGGTAAAAAAAAATCCAATAATTCTGTTTTTACAACCAATAATATGTCAGAATTCATCACCTCGTTCAAATCCCCCAAAGAGCTGAAGTTTGTACCTTCTTCAGAGGATGATTTAGTGACAAATTTCAGGACATCTGAGGACAGAAACCACTGTAGGATGACACTGCATGAGGAAGCCATTATGTCACAGTGATCAGGTTCTATATGGACTCAGGAGAACCTTGGAAAAATCATTGTCCTCAACACAGAAATGTTATCTAAAACTGTTACAAGGAGGTTTTAATGAGTGTCTCTGTACTTCACCTGTTAAGACCTGGGTTTATTTCAGAAAGGAGGCCTAACAAAGTTTGAGTTTTTCTAAATACTTTGACTTAATTTACCCCGGTCAGGGAAACTCTGACTTTTCTGATCCTGTTTCTGATTTCAATGAGGTTAAATAACTCGGAGTATCTTAACCTTGATGTAAAAGTGTGCACGTGCGCAATACAAAGCCATCATCAGTGGAGCTCCGACACCACGATTCACCATGGCAACCGCAGGAATAAAAACAGAGCTGAGCCGTTTCTGAATACCAAGTGCGCTGTGGAGATCGAAGGCAGACATTATGATGTCACAGCTGAGCCAAGCTCTTTAGTCTTTCCCAGAGCTTTAATTCATTTAGACTGTTTTAAACAATAGTTTGATTTTTTTTTGCATTTATATTAAGAGTCAAGTAATTAAAGAAATTAAATAGGACAGGATACTCTAAAACAGTCAAAATGCTGATTTGATAAAAAAAACAAACCCAACATGTTTTCACTGTAGGAAATAAATGAGATTCTCATAACAAAAACTTGATTTTATAGTTAATCATTTTAAAAACAGAATTTGCTTAAATAAAACTGAAAATTTTGGTAAATGACAACAGGTTTCACACACTTTATTCTTTAAATGATACTTTGATTCATGAACTTGTAAAAAATGTTTTATGCATGTACAATTTTTATATAATAACCAATGAACACTAATAAACTTATTAATTTTGTAATTATCACCATCTAAGTTCTATGGCTAGTATTTTAAAAAGCAGACAGAATTTCTGTTTTTGACAACATAATTAGGCCATCCATCCATCCATCCATCCATCCATCCATCCATCCATCCATCAATCAATCAAATTTTATTTGTATAGCACATTTCAGCAGCAAGGCATTTCAAGGTGCTTTACATAATTAAAAAACAAAATAAAAACAGCACGTGACAATGAATAAACAGTAAGAAAGAGAAAAACATTGAAGACATCAAAACCCTGCACTCTAACCCTAATTTAGCCATAAGCAACTCTAAACAGGTGGGTTTTAAGTTGAGATTTAAAGGCACCCAGTGTTTCAGCTGTTTTACAGTTTTCTGGAAGTTTGTTCCAAATTTGTGGCGCATAGA
>NC_051434.1:20438802-20485976 GCF_001649575.2 Kryptolebias marmoratus
GCTTAATTGACTTATAATTTCCTCTAGGGTTTTATAATTAAGTAGTTGAAATTGGGTCATTTTTTCTGCATTTGTTTTGTTTGGGCATAGCATTGGTACTGGCTTTGGAGTGGATGTGCAGATTAATCCTCTGATTTTTTGAATTTTCTCTGAAAAGAAACTGGAAAACTTGTTGCGATCCATCCATCCATTTTCTTTACACGTTTCTCCTTTTTGGGTCGCAGGCCTCCAGCAGTCACTGTGCGAGAGGCGGAGGACACCCTGGACAGGTCGCAAGTCCATCACAGGGACACATGGAGACGTGACAACCGTTCACGCTCTCACTCACACCTAGGGACAATTTAGAGCACGTTTTTTGTCTGTTGGAGGAAACTAAAATAAAATACTTTATTACCAGAACACCAGTTTTTGCATGTGAAAGGTTAACTGTTGAAAAAATATTTTCATATCAAACTGATGCATTTGTAGGCCTGTGGGGAATACAGACCAACTAAATGAGAAGTATTTCTTTCTCTTTTGTGGTGATGTTTTATTCAGCTGTTTAGTTTCTGCAAATTTTATCTCTGTGTGATGAACAGACTTTACTCTGATGAAAGTGAATGGCTGCGGTGATATACTGGATGTGCGCGGACAGAGAATATTACTGAGATAAATGAGTGAATCTGATGACAAGCGATACCATGCCGATAAATAAGTAAATAAAAACCTATCTGGGAATGAGAGCAAATCCAATCTAGGTAGGAAAATCCTCTCCCGACATCAGAATCTGCTTCTTTAATAGTTGGATTGATTAAATATGAGCAGCTCATGTCAGACAGCTGCTTCAGGTGGGAGGAAACCGGCAGGAAATCTGTTTTTTTTTTTTTTCCCCCAGAAAACCTGCAGGTTTACTTCACAGACTCTGTTACCATGGTGACAGACTCAGAGTTTCATTTACCTCGGGGTCAACTAACTGAGTTTTCCCTAAACCCACATTCTGGAACACCCTGACTCTGTGAACACATTTTTTCCCCTTTCTGTCTGTCACTTTTTGCTCCTGCAGAACGTCACATTTAGATTGTGCAGCAAGACTCCTGAGATGGGGTGGGCAAAGAGAACCCACACCCACTAACATCATGCTTTTCACTCTGTTAACATCAGGAGCAGAAGCAGGAGACGGCTGATTCTGTTTCCTGATTTCTGCTTCAGCAAATCAACAGGATGAACCGTTACAGGTTGATGTTGACAGGCAGGTCACATGTTCTGTGGTCAGCTGCTCGTCCACAGATGAACATATTTTCAGGGTTTTAATGTTTCTTTGTGTCGTGTCTCCGTTCTTTGTGTTGTTGTTGTTGTTGTTTACATGTTTATTAGTCTTGTTTGCTTGTACTCCGGTTTCTCCTGTCGTCCACTGTTGACTTCTTCAAGAGTCCACGCGTGTCGGGATGTCTCGTCTTTGTGTTTTTTTTAAACAATGAAGCCGTCAAACAAAGAAAGAAAGTAGGACACACATACACACACACGTAATTCTGCTTTTGTTTTCTCTGTGTGTGTGTGTGTGTGTGTGTGAGGAAGTTGGTTTCCTTCCTCCTCTCTCTTCCTGTTGACCAGCTGATTTAAAGGAGCAGTTTGACTGTTTTCACACAGAAACATTTACAGTTTAAAGGCTTATCATTCCTCGGAGGAATGCATATCGCCCACAGCCTTTAATGTCAGAGTTTTAGACAGATCATTTTATGTTGAGAAATGACAGCGCTGTAGCATTTTTGGTCAAACCTTGAAAGTAACATTATGCATCATGTGATCATGCAATATGCTGAGACGTCACGCTTAGAGGATGTGTTATGGATGACTCTGAGCTACTACCGCATCCAATTTTAGCTCAGTGTCTGTTATAATGACTGAGTTATGAACACTTTTGTTCTGCTAATGTTGGCTAGTTGTAGTGGCCATCTTCAACTGGACTGACTCCAAAAGGTAATCAGTTGTTGATGTACGATGTACGATTACCTTCTGAAACTTTCATTAAAATACATTCAGTGGCTCATGAGATATTTTGCTAACAGACACAGACAAAAACATAATCATAATCCTTCGCCTGCCCATAGATAGATAGTAGCTGTGATGTGAAGAACTTGACTTGTTTGTGTTCATGGATTTACCTGAACGTTTAGTCAATAAAAAAACTTTATAAAGTCAAAGGAAACATCACGTGATCAAAAATCTTTTTTTTTTTCTGTCCTTTTTTAATGGATTGACAGGTACGTGATGATGTCACCGTGTTTTTTTTTTTTTTTTTTCAGGTAAACAAACAGCTGGGCAGCAGTATTTCTAAAGACATAAAACCCTCCTCCTCCTCCTCCTCCTCTCCACCCTGATCTCAGACTCTGAAATGGTTACCATGACAACAACAGCGCGAGCATCACTGAGGATCAAACATGACCGAAACAGACGGTCTTTGTTTTGTCTGTGTGTGTGCGTGTGTGTGTGTGAGTGTGTGTGTGAGAGAGAGATTCACCTAAGCGCATGTCCTCCGGTCCGGCAGCGCGTGTCCCCGCTCATAACGTGTCCGCGTGTCCGAGTGTTTGTCCTCCGTCTTTGTCTCCTGTAACAGCAGCTGGATCCATCAGCGGCTGCGGCTGCGGACAAAGAGACGAGCTGCCGGCGAGACAGACACTTGTCAGTCTGTCCGTCTGAGACTCTGTGTACCTGTCTGTCAGCCCGACCGGTCTCAGTTTCTGTCTGTCCGTGTGTCAGCCTGTCAGAGCGGCGGCGGCGGCAGAACAATGTGAGTGAGAAAGAGGAGTAGGATGGATGAAGGGGTGTGGGCTCATCCTGTCCTCTTCCTGTCTTAAAGGGCCAGCAGACCCACAAAGATAGGAGCGGAGACAGAGCGCTCACTCTGTCACAAATTGACAGGACTGAACTATCTGACGGTTCAGTTTCTTACTAGTCAAAATTCATGCGCTCATCTGGGCTGCTTGGGGCATTCCTTCTCCCTTGCCGTCATTTGGTTCAGGTTCACCATATACCATGACAGGACATGCCTTTTGCCATGGTTCCTGACAGTTTGTACCTTATTCTGTTCTGTTCCATCTGAAATTAATGTTGAAACTAGAGATATAGCAATTTCTGTGAATGCTGAGTGCTGAATGATGTCACTTAAATGTGCTGAAAAAATTAAAACTGAAATGTTTAAGCTAATAGAAGAAGAACAATATCTAAAGGCTAATAAAAACAGAACACTATCTAATAGCTAAAAGTGGCAAAGCGCTTGATAAAAGTCGGAACACACTAGCTGAATGTTAAAAATAGCAAAAGGCTAGTTCAAAGCAAAACATTAGCTGCCAACTAAAAGTAGGACAAGGGTAACTGCCACCTAAAAGTTTCAAGTAGGAAAAGGCTGGCTAAAAGTAGAAAAGTTTAGATAAAAGCTAAAAGTATAACAAGAAGACAAAAATAGAGCAGCATGCTGAAGCAGATTTTAAAAAGAACAAATAGATCTACATGTATTTCTATGTGGAAAACAATTGTAGATAAAGTTAAATATTTTGAAAAGTGTAAAAGTTACAAAAACCAAAAGTCATAGCACATATCTCCTGAATGAGCTGAAGGTTTTGATATATGAATGGCTAAAATACAATATACAGAAAAAAATAAAATAAAATAAAATAAATATATATATATAGTGAATGCTGCCTCAACCGTTACGGGGGTCCTGAGAGGGTCTGGAGAAGCTGCTGTGATGTTTCTGACTCAGAAACAAACTTTATCCAGAATTCAATGATTTAATCATAAGGCGAAGCGCCACCCCACCTCCCCAAACACACACACAATGACACTTGTTCTTATTTTTGTTTTTCAGATTCTCCTGTGTTTGTGTGTGTTCAGGGGGCGTGGCCTGTTGGATTTGGGATTACAGGATTATACTATAATTTTTCTCTTCTTGCCTTCTGTTTTCTGCCTCAGTAATGAAGACGAGCAGCATATCCCAGCATGCACTGAATGTGCTGATGACACAACTGTTGGTGACATTATAAACAAAACAAACTGAAAATCCAACATCAATAGGTGTGAGAGAAAAAAATCCCCTTCCTCTTTTTCTTATATTCTATATATATATATATATATATATATATATATATATATATATATATATATATATATATATATATATATAAACCGAAGGCTTTCTATTTGACTCCTGCTTTGATATATAAGATTCTGTAAATTAAAAGGAACAAACTGACTCATCAGCCATAAATGGAAACACAGAAATCATCAAACATACAAATAAAAACATCAGCCTGATTTATTTTTGTTAGACTTCATTAATTTATTGCAATGTACTTTTCTTTATCACAGTCACAGATGCTGTTGTCACAGTGTCCAGGCTCCTGCCCAGCTGTCAAACCTGTTACTATGGCAACACTATAATTTAAGCAGCAAACGCTCACTCAGGTGTGTTACTGTTATTTTGGGTTACATTATGAGTGTTGTAGATCAGATGGAGCAGATGGTGGGGTGTTGTTGTGTAGTTTGTCTTGTCACATAAATGTTGAGTTGCTGTTGTGTTGTGTAGATGTTGTGTAGTTGTGTGTCAGCGCTCTTAAGATGTGGTTCTCTCTCTCCAGCTGCTGGTTCTTCTCCTGCAGTTCCCTGATCTGGTCCCTCAAAAGCTCCACCTCCTCACGGACCGCCAGCATCAGGTGACTCTTCACCAAGTCCTGTGGAGAGGGACAGGTAGAGGAGATGGGTGGGAATAAGTGGTGATAGGTGGAGAGAGGCAGGGACAGAAGGGGACAGGCAGAGACAGGCGGGGAAAGTTAGAAACAGGTGAGACAGGTGGAAACATATTGAGACAGGTGGGGACCAGCAGAAACAGGTGTGGCCAGGAAAAGACAGGTTGTGACCAGTTGACCACAGTTAAAGACAGTTGGGGACAAGTGGAGACAAGTGGAAGCAAGAAGAGATAGGTGATGACAGGTTAAGACAGGTGGAGAAGGGAAAGGATAGGTAGAGACAGGTGGAGACAGGTGGGGACAGGTGGAGACAGAGTCAGTGCTTTTCCAAAGATCATGTAGTGCAGATGTCTCACTCTGTGTCAGCCAGCAGAGAGTGCAACATAAAACAGCCAGAGGATGGACCAACTCATTGTTTTGCAAGTTACAAGTCTCAAGTCTTTCCACTATTTCCCAAGTAAAGTTCAGGTCCTAAACTTTAAACTTTAAATTTCAAGGTCAATACAAGTCACCTGACCAAACCTGTTCAATTGCAGAGTTATAATAAATGACTTCCAGAAATGACAAATGTTCTTAAAACCAGCATTAACTTAACAAGCAGCAGCTGAACTTGATCAGAAAAGAAGAAGTGCTGCATTTCACAGTAAATCTGTATCAACTCCTGCAGCAGAATCACTGGTTTCTGGCTTTTTACTATACCTAACCCCTCTCATATTGAAACAGTGCATCTAAAATAAAATGCACCTCTGGAGACTTGTTACTTTAATGTAAGAGGTATAAAATGAAATATCTGTGAGCAGGTTTGTTTCTAAAGGCATCCATAAGGCGGAACAGAAAAGAACAGCAAAGACGAAAAGCAGAAACATTAAAGTTATGTCTGTACGAAGAATGTGTTTCCTGCACAAGTCTTCTTCTTGTGCTAATCCTGCTATGTGGCTCTATTTTACCAGTAGTGATGCCTGCTGTTTAAAAGGAGAAGCTTAAATACTGTAAATTATAAGAGGCTCAACATTATGGAAGCAGCGTCGGATCAACTGAAGCACCGTTCTCTTGACGTCACAGTGAAGTCATGCTGTGAGTTGTGCACTCCAGTACAATCAGTCTTTGAATGTAAACTAGCAGGAAATCAATAAAATTAACATTCATTAACTGTACCAAAGACACAGCTTTAAAAAAAATGATATTCTTTTTGTTTGCTGTAAGGGTGACCAGATCTAAACCAGCAATATGTGGGACAAAGCACACGTTTACAGTATACAGGACATGTTAATTGCTGAATGGTCATCTGCCGTGCAAAATAAGTGTAAATATTCATTTTTGCCATAATTGTTTTGTGTAAAAGTCCATAAAGACACCATCTAGCAATCCTGGTAACTATAAAAGCATATAATATTCCTAATATACCTTTAAATCAAAGTTTTCTAACAGATATGTCTTCAGAAATAATCTTTTGTCTTATAACTTTTATAATTTCCTTCTAAATTGATCAATTTTCTCTGCTGGCTGCCGGGAAATCCCTTCTTATAATGTTTGGTTTCATTATAAAGCTTAGGCATTCCCCTTTTTAAATATACAACTGGAATTCTTGGTGGCATCATTCTAGACCAATAAAAATCAAGATTTTTTTGCCAGGCCAGGTAATAAAGCAAACTACATATGACTTTAAACCTTCTGAGATGGAGAACTTGAAAATACCTTATTTTAGCAAAAAAAAAAAATTTCTTTTTGTGACGGATTTTGTCAGCTCAGCTCACATATTTTATTTACATGCAACCTTACTGACTCTCAGTGATTTAAGCTGGGTGCTGGATGTGTTTTATTTATTTTTTAATGTGACTGTTAAAGTTTATGTACTGTTTTATGCCAGCCATAAATCTAACCAAACTGTGTAAATCAGCTCAGTACACAATTGATATTAGAATGAGAAAAGTCACAATATCTACCCCAACAAAGCTGTGTAAAATGTAAATAGAAACAAAATGGTACGTTTTACAATGCAATGTTCCTGTGAGTCCACAAAAACCATACCCAAATTGTGGTTTTGCAGTTTTTTAAAAAAAAATTCCTGTTGGATGGAGCTTAAGTCAGCACAAATGGTGACGGGTTCACCTGCATTTCACCCCATGTGGCCTCAGTTTAAGTGACATCAATCACAGCCAGTAAGATGAAAGCTCTCAGTGCTTTCTTCACAGCCAATGGAGAGAAGCCAAATGTCGTGTCTTGCATGTAGCTTTGACTTTCAATATGCAAAATGCAAGATATTGTATCAGTTTATAAGAGGAGAAAAAGAGGAGTGCAGTAGTCTTTTGTAGTGGCTCAAGTCCGAGTGAAGTTCCAAGTCATCGGCATTAACGTGTGAGTCAGGTCCCGAGTACTGTATGTCATCAAGCTAAGTTTAAAGCCATCAAAATGGTAACTTCACTCTAACTCGAGTCCAAATCATATGACTCAAATCTACACTTTTTTTTTAATTACATCGGTCCCAGTGTAGTAAGCTTGATAAATTTGTCTCTTTGTTCCGGATCTGTACCTAAATGTTTTAAAACTGCTGCAGTCTGTCCTCTGCTAAAAAAGCCTAACCTGGATTCTTCTATCCCCGGAAACTACAGACCTATCTCTAAACTTCCTTTCATGTCAAAGATCCTTGAGAAGGTTGTAGCACATCAATTGAACTCTTTTCTAGAAGAATACGACCTTATGGACAATTTTCAATCTGGTTTTCGCAGATTACATTCCACAGAAACAGCATTATTAAAAGTTTCTAGTGATGTGTTGATGGCAGCTGATTATGGAAACTACACTGTGTTTGTTGTTCTGGATCTGACTTCTGCTTTTGACACTGTGGATCACACTGTTCTTATCAACAGACTAAGAGATCTTTTTGGTTTTTCTGGCACTGTTTTAAATTGGTTCATTTCTTATTTATCTGATAGGTCTTTTAATGTATTTATGAATAATGTTCACTCTGATGTTGCTCAGCTGACTAGCTGTAAAATGCAAACATGTACAAACAGAAACAGACACACTCACCATGGCCTGTTCAATTTTGTTGTCGATGGCATAGCTGTTACTGGAAGCACTGCAGAGAGACAGGTGAGACGCACACAGGTGAGACACTTCTACTGAGCGCAATCTGTCAGCTTTAACAATTTAAAGACATAAATTTGTTTGCACCCACTAAAGTAACTTAAAACTGACAATTTTGAATTTTGGTTCAACAGTATTATTAAAAATAAAAAGCTCCAGCTGTTTTAGGTTAGAAGGGTTCCTTCTCCAGACTGCAGGTTTCAGCTCCTTCTACAGATGGTCAACAGGATTAGATCAGGACTCAGAAGGTCACTTCGGAATAGTCCTATGTTTTGTTCTGAGACATTTCTAGATGTTTTTAGCTGTGTGTTTTGGGTCATTATCCTGTAGAAGAGCCCATGACCTACAACTGAGACCATGCTTTCTGACACTGAGCAGAAGATTTCGCTCCAGGATTCCTTGATAGTCTTGAGATTTCAGTGGAGCCTGAACAGATTCAAGACACCCTGTGTCAGATGCAGCATAGCAGCTCCAGAACAGAACCGAGCCTCCTCCATATTTCTCTGTAAGTACAGGGTTCTTTTATTTATGTTTCATTTTTAGGTCTGTGGAAATAGAGCTGATTGGACTTGTTGCCAAAAAGCTCCAGTTTTGTCTCATCTGTTCAAAAGACATTCTTCCAGAAGTTTTACGGCTTCTCAATATGCATTTTGGTAAATTCCAGTCTCTCTTTTTTATGATTTGCTTTCAGCAGTGATGTACCTTACCCCTTGAGTTCTTATTTAATCTCTTTGGAAATTGTTCTGGGCTCTTTAATTACCATTCATATTATCTGTCTTTTCAATTTGTTATCAGTTTCCCTCTTGTGGCCACATCCAGGGAGGTTGTCTCCAGTCCTGTGGACCTTAATCTTCTGAATAATCTGAGCATCTGTAGTCACAGAAACATCAGGCTGCTTGGAGATGGTCTTATAGTCTTTATCTTTAACATGCTTATCAATAATTTTCTTCCAAAGCTCCTGAAACAACACTGTCCTTTGTTTTCTGTGCTCCATGTTCAGTGTATTACACACCATGATATCAAATGGCATAGTGACTACTTTTTACCCTTTAAATAAGCAGACTGACTGGTTACAAGACTGAAGGCACCTGTGATGCTGATTACAGAACACACCGTCGTCTAACATGTTCCTGTGGACAAATTAGTATCAGTGTTTTATAGGAGTACCATCCTTTTTGTCAAGGCCAGTTTCATTAGTTTCTTTTAAGATAATTCTGTTGAACCAAAATTCAAAAGCAATGACTGATTTTGTCTAGTTAATTTTGAGTACATTTTGCTTATTATTACTTGTCAATTTTTAGTTTTTTTTTTCCAAAACTATTATTTTACTATTTTGATAATACAGTTTCAAAACATGTTTGTATACAATAACACAGTATAAACTGAAAAACAAACATAAAAACAAACAAACAAATGCCATAATTGTCAGGTAAGGTGGAGATTCCGGCGAACCCAGTGTGCGGACTCAAGATGGCAGCTTTAAAGAAAATCTAATTTATTTTAAATAAAAGCATAAAAAGAAAAATGCTGATGAGGCAGCAAAAATGAAATTAAATACAAAATAAACTAAATACAAAGACATAACAGACATTAAAGGCAGACGTGAGTGGAACCTGTCAGCAACGGAAAATGACAAACAAATTACGTTTTAAAGGCAGAGGATAATTATGGGAAGTGGGCACAGGTGAGTGATCGCTAACTAGGAACAGCTGGAGATGGGTGTGGCAAGTAAACAAGTGACTGACTGAGGAGAATTGAATGATGACAGGAACACAAGAAGCAAAACTATACAAAGACAAAACATGAAAACAACAAACCCAAATAAAACCCAAATCCTGAAACTAATAGTCTCTATGGATTTGAGCAGTTCAAAGTCTGATCACCTTCTGTCTCCATCTTTTTGATAAATAAAATGAAAGACCTCCAAATTGTTTCGAATTTATCCATCTTGGCCTTCAATAAGTATGCAATCCTTTGTAGTGGAGGAGTTTATGTCATTTGTCATAGCCATTGATTTACTATTGGTCTGTGGAACTTCTTCCAGTATAGTGATATACATTGTTTAGCACGCAGTAGCCCTAAGTCCCAGAGCATCCGTTCATGTTTCGTGTAATTGTGTCCATCAGAGTAAAGCCAGAACAGAAAAAGCTTAGAGTCTGTTTTTAGTTAATTTAGTGATCAATAATGTTTTTATTTCTTTAAAAAAATGGTATAAACAAATTTATCCACATCTGCATTCATCATTAAATTATCAATAAGCATTCAAAAAGCCCTATATAATTTGACCTGTTCACCTCTTGGTGAATTAAAGATAACTTGCACAACTTTTTTCTATGGTTACCTCTTGCAGAACAGCAGCAGTGATGTCATGGTAGATTCTGAGCCTTGCCCAGTAGGTGGAGCTAAAGTAGGTACTGACCAATTAGGAGAGGCGGCAGAGAGCAGAGGATTCTGGAATTGCAGAGAAGGATGGGCTAATGAGATAATGCCTGGACGTGGTTGGTCAGTTGTGGTTGGCTGAGCTCTGGAAGGCGGAGTCAGAGATCTTTGAGCCGATCTTGTCACAGTGCAAGGCCAGGACTCTCTGACACCTGAACCATGACCTTTGACTTTTCTTCGCTCCCTCAGCACGACAGGTGCCTGTGTTTGCTTAGCAACAAGCTGCAGAGACCTGAGAGGGATGGGTGGGGTCGAAGGAGGACGGCGTTGAGGACTAGGAAGAGGGGTGGAGTCAGTGAGCTGAGAGGATGACTGCTCCTTCTTCTTAACACTAACAAACATCTTCGCACATCTTCCAGACAGGATGGTCCAATCAAAGCTCAGCTACAGTATGTACAAACATGCTGACCAATCACATTGCATCTTAGATAATGGTTGTCCAATCAGATCAAAGCAGGTCTTTCAGATTGGTATTTAAGAAGCAGACAGAGTTGTCAAATCTTCATTGTCCTTCGCTAGTGTCCTCAGCAACTCTTGTCCTCTGTTAGGCAGACAGCTTCCACCTGTTCTTCCGTCTGTCTGTGATTGGCTGATTCTAGTTCAGGTACAAATAGTCCACCCTGAATATCCAGATGTCGACTTCAGTCTGAATCTGTCTGAGATGTCTGTTTTCATATTGAGTCAGTCTCCCACATACTCATTCTGTTCTCTGTTTGGCTGCTGTCTCATTCCAGCTCCCACCTACACAGCGTGTCAGCCAATCAGGGAGCTGCAGTCACATTCTGTTCCTTCCCACACACAGACAGAACCTCATTCATTCAGTCAGAGTGTGATTGTTTGTTTAGCTCAGTTTGTGATTTAAATCTGAACTCAGTTTTACTTTCATCTGCCACAGGTGCAGGGTTTACCACCCAGGGTTTCCCCCAGAAAAGAGGCTAAGCCCGGTGGTAGGTGGCTGTTCGCCGGCCGACCGTGATTTAGTAAAAAAGAAAGATTAAAGTTGACAGGAAAGTAGAAAATATGGCTATTTATTATGTGATATTGTAAGATATTTGTGCCAAATATTTACACAACTACAGTTTTACAAAAAGGCACTTTTGAAATACTTTTCTAAACAAAAATACAATTAAAACAAATACAAATTGTTTGCACCTAATTTGAATTCTAATTTAAGTCACATTTACAAATAAATTTAATTAACATGAAATGCAAACAAGGCACCAACACACGTCTCACGTCAAGGCCAATGAATAACAACAGAGAACTCTGATAAATAGAGAGATGCTGTACTGTACTGTGCTTTTTGTGGCACAGACTGCATGTTGGATCACTACATGTAACGACAAAACAAAGCATATCTAATGCTGAATTTAATAGCATTATTTTACTGCTAAACATTGATAATATTTTCACTAAGTACAAAACATGCTTACCATATTCGGTCTTGTAAAGCCACCCATTTAGTTTTAGCTCAACTAACCATTTTTGGTTAAACCTGCTCGTTATGTTTATTGCTGTGGCTCCAACGACCTGCTAACTCCAGGTAGCTGAAGGTGGCTCGGCCTCTGGGCTCATTAGAGTCACGCAGGGCTCCGCGCACAGCACGCGGACCTGAGCGTGCGGTGGAGGTGTTTATAGTTGGCGCTCAAGTCGGAGCAGTATTCTCCAAAAAGACAGGGCAGTGCGCTACGTAACCAGTAGAAATACGGTAAAAAAGAGAGCAGATGGTTGTCACATCTAATATGGCTGCACATATTCAGGAGGAAGAACTGTTGTGTTTCTGGCTGTGATACAGAGAGGATGTTTAAACCTAAAGCATTCAGTTTGGGTTTATTCAGATTTATTTGCTTTAGTTGTGATTCGCTCATCATACAACTAATATTTCTGTAAACACTCCCTTTTATCGGCTGCAGCAGTAATCTCCTTCCATGATTTTTGCACCGTTTGATTATCTTTGTGATCATATAACTGCTGATACAGGCGAACCAGCTCCGCTAGAGCCCCGAAATCGTCCATTATAAACGAAGCGTGGCCAAAGTTAGAAAAGGTGAACGTCGTGACACCGCGCAGGGCTTTCGAGCAGGGGCGGGGGACAGCGCAATTGTATCACTGTTGCTGAGCGCACCCTCGTGTGGTGAGGTAGATAAAGGTAGTGGTTTTAGGGGTGCGGGTGGAAAAAACGTGTATAAAGAAATGACGTATTTATAATAAACAAGCGGAGCTTAGCCTGGCGGCAGGGTCACCAAAGCCTGGTGGCCCACCAGGCTTATAATACACTGAGGGAAACCCTGCCACCAAAACACCTTGACACACCTGCAGCATTGAGCCAACAAGACCGAATGGATACCTGAGAACCTGTTCTTCAGTTGTCCAGGTGTCCCACTTTACAAACCACAGTAAAAAAAAAAAAACTGTTCAGAGAACAGAAACAAAGTCTTGACAAAACACTTCCTGTGTCATACAATACAAGCCTACAGATAACACAAAGTAATATACTTATAATAACACACAGCAACACAGAGTAAAACACTGTTATCACAGACCACTCCCCCCCCCCCCCCCACACACACACACAAAATCACTAGTATTCTTGGGGGAAGCGCACGTTTAGGCTCATGCTCAGTTAAGGAGGGCCTTTTTTAAATCAAGCCCCTACACAGCAAAATGTGAATCAGAATCACTGGTTTTCTACAATTAACCTGGAAGTTAACTGTGTCCATGACCTGAATATTCCAACTGATGATACCTTAGGAAGTAGAACCTTTGAGTTCTGTGTTCTCTTGTACAGCATATGACTTGCTCCCCACACATTCACAAGTCGCATGAAGGCAGTTTCATGATCTTGGGAAGGTTTTGCATCCTCAATTGTTTGAGTAATTGGCTGGCCTGTATTCACTCAGAAGAGCAATACCACAAGAATGTGGCCAGGCAGCACTGGGGCCTGTACCATGACAGGAAGAAGGCCAACCCAGTCCACAAACTCACAGCAATACCAGAGCCGGGACTCTCACTACAGCCCCTATGAGAAAGCAGCTCTCAGGGTTTGCTGGGCTGATTTTTGTATGAACCCACTGTAACCCAAAACGTGTGCCCTCGCTTTTGAAAGCAAAAGTAGATAAAGTCCCATTAGCTCAGTGACACATGCACCCACTATGGCACTACCTCTGGAACTGTGGACTTTGCTCTAGATCAGTCTGTAAGCCAAGTTAGTGGAAGAAGCGGTTCTTCAATGACAGGAGCAGCTGTTCACTTTGACGTTAAACAACATACTGAGTACGGTTCTGCATTGCCAGGTTATGCCATCTGACACCTCCCTGGCAGGCTAGAGAGCTGTCCAAACCATCCAGAAAGTTCTTTGGAACTTCCTGCTAGAGTTGTGGAATCACCATGAGCTGGTGAGCATTAAAAAGATAAAAAAACAAACAAACAGCCTGTGTGTCGCACATTAAACACATTCAGCTGGCATGGCGCTGCCCAAAAACACACAGCAAAACAAACAGTAAACAATGTCTCACCTGTTGTCCCCCTGCAGGCCGAAGATGGTCTGGTCCAGACTGAACGCTGAAAGAGTCTGTGTGGGGGTCAGAGTGGGATGGTATGGTTCAGACAGGGGGGAGCTGGGTAAAGACTGGGACATCCTGAGGACAGACTGAGACAGAAGGACAAGTGAGGATACAATGACATCAACATGTTGAAATCAGATGAACTGAACCTGCTCTGTTTTAAATTAGTCTGTCAGCATTGTAGATATCTGAAAGAGAAATCCTAAAAAGAGCAATTCACATTTTAGATAATTACAATGTCATGGAGTCTTGTTTTTATTAACCTGTTTCATGTTAAAATTACATTAAATCAAGTTCTTAATAGATAAAAAGTAAATAAATAGATGTTTGTATATTTGTAATAACATTGTCGCTATAGTCATTATTCTAATTAGTGACATCTGAAAAAGCTTTCGATCGTTTACAATATGAATAATAGATTTTCTTAACGACATTTTTACTAGTAAAAATGTATTTTTGACATTTAAATTATTAAAGATCTCTGCAATAGTTTAAAAAGATTTTTGGATACCTAAAATGAAAATTACGAGTAGTAACAAGATTGTAGGTAGCTGAATTGTGACATTTTCCTATAGTAAGAATTCTATTTTAGAGATCTACAGTATTCATTCTTGACAGGAAGAACGTACCAGTGGATCTCTGCAGCTAAAAACCCAATACATGTGATGGGAAAAGTGACATCGTTTTAACTAGAAAGAAAGATGTTTAAGACATTTAAAATGATGATTGTGGAAAGAAAGAATGTCATTCTGGACTTGAGAAATGATTGATTTGACATGTTGAAACTGAGACATTTGCCTTGTTATGTAGATAATCCTAACTATAACCTCCATGTGTCAGAATTGACATTGCAACTTTGAATCCAGTCTATAATCAGTTTCACATAAATTTGCACCTTCATGCATGTGATCAAAACCTGTCTCATGTGGGCCAGGCTGACAAGAGCTTCATTCAAACTTCAGGCAAAAATTGCCCAAATTGACTTTTTGGCCATATGTGACCTATATCGGATTTTATTACAATAGTCTGAACATCACAAATCTGTTTTTTTTTCCAATCAGACATCTTTAATAAATAGTCTTAACTAAATCAGCTACATATCTAATGTTTTTCAAATTGACCTCAGTTTGAACAGCATTTCGTCTGACTTTTGCGCCATTGAGGTGTGACAAATGTCACAATTCTGCGGGAAGTGGTTAGATCAGTCTTCTTCTTCCTCTTATCACTTTGCCATAATTTTGTTGGCTCTGATACTACAACTTCCAAACTCAGAACCCTCTGACATGTGTAGCATTCATATTTACTTTTATAACTGCAGAGTGCTGCATGTGATGTCACATCTTTTTCTGCACATGAGATTGTAGACTGTTCAAACTGGAGTCTGATGGCAGTTGTATCTAAAATATAATGTAAAAAAACCCACAAAAAAAATAAATAAATTAGATTCCAGCAAAATAAACACCTGCAGTGTGAATATAGCCAAAGACCCTAATGAGGGGAGGGGAGAGTGATTTGCATGTGAGTGCAGGATACTATAGTTTAAAAGCTTGGAGCACTACACTTCTAAGTCTGAATTAAAGGTCCTTGGATGAGAAGCATAACATCTTTAAACAACAAAAAAGAAGTCTCGTCTCCTTCTTTAAATAAAAAAAATTCTAGGAGTCACTACACATTTCTGGAATAGAAGGTAGCTAAATATAGATATCTCACATCCTGCACATGTTATTAATGCAGCGATTCTTAAACTGTGGGGTTTTGATTGTTTTTTTCCCCATCCTAAAAATGTTGTAGGCAATGCTAATGTTTAGACGTTGTTCTGACTTGGATTTGTTTTTGTGTTACACAAACTATGCTTCCATGGTGTTTAGAAGGATTCAGATGGAAAGTGACCCGGAAAGACTTGATGACAGTTTATTTCTTTTTAATGGAGGAAACGTTTGGAGGAAGAGGTGCCAACCTTAAATAAGGAACAAGCGGTCAGACTGATAATGGTCAAGGTGTGCTAATCTGGGACAAGCTGGGTCATATCAAACAAGGCACAGTGGAGCAGTGGTTAAAGCTGTCGCCAGCAAGAAGGTCACAGGTTCGCCTTCCGCATGTTCTCTGCATCTGTGCATTCCAGTTTCTTCCACAGACCAAAACCATGCATGTTAGGTTCATTGGTAACAATAAACTGTCCCTAGGAGGGAGTGAGAGGGTGAATGGTTGTTTGTCTCATTTGTCTCTATGTGTCCCTGTGATGGACTTGTGACCTGTCCGCCTCTCGCACAGTGACTGCTGGAGATAAGAACCAGCTCCCTGTGACCCGGAAAAGAGAAGCAGGTAAAGAACAGGATGGATGGATGAAATCAAAATAAACAGAGACAGGAGATATTCCACTGTTGAAATTACAGTGAAGGGGAAAAGATAAAAATAGACCTGTTTGTGTCTGAAAACTGTCAGCTGACAGGATGAAGTAAAAAATATTAATAACACACTTTGAAACATTACACTCGAGTAACGTTAAAAAGCCACTTGAGTTTTTAAATAAGAAAACTTGATTAGCCCAGGCAGGAAAATCACTTTAAAAGTCATCATTGTAAAAATAAAACACCTTAGTATCAAAATGACATCAGATGACACTTTTAAAGGTACTTAAAATTTAAAAACTTAAAGAACTGTTTGTGATGTTTTTTTTTTGTTTGTTTTTTTTTGCAAAGACTGAAGTGTAGTGTTGTTCTTTTAAAGGATAATGCAGTAAAAAATAGAGGCATTGCAGCTACTAATACTGTGATAATATTAAATTTTTATAAAGTAATACTTGTTGAGTTTCTGTGCACAGTTTGAACCTTCTTATTCTGGTTCTAGAAGTGATTGCACATTTTGTTTTACTTCTTTCTATTTTTTAATAATCACAGGCTGATAGAGCGGTCTGGTATTGTTCTAGTAAAGTGCTGTTCTTATTCAATTGCATTCATTGGATAAAAGCTCACTTTAAAGGACCTAAAGAAATTAGCATTTTTTTCAAGTGACACCACAATTTACCAATGGGGAAAAAGTAAATTTGGAGTTTTTTGTTTTATGGTTGTTTTGCAAATACAAATAAAGTTGACTCGTTCTGTGTTAGTCTTGTTGGTTTCAGGAGGGGCAACCTGTTAAGATTTGGGTTTTTGCTTTTATTATCTTCATGTTTCAGTTTGAGTTTATTGTTTATTTTATTCAGTTAGTCTGGTCTTAGTTCAGTTCCTTGTGTCTTTGTCTCCTGTCATTATTCACCTTTCCTCAGTCAGTCACTTGTTTCTCTGCCACGCCCATCTCCACCTGCTCCTCGTTATCACTCACCTGTGCCCACTTCACCTAATTACCGTCTGTCTTTAAAACCCGGTCATCTCCTCCACTTACTCGCAGGTCTGTTTATCTGTTTTCCCCAATGTCTGGTTCTGCTAGGTCTCTTGCCCATATCCGTTCAGTTTTTGCATTTAGTTTGTTTTGTATTTAGTTTTTTTCTTGCCTTTGTTTTTGATTCTTTTATTTTAATAAATTAGTTTTCCTTTTTTCATCATGAGTCTGCGCTCTGGGTTCGCCTCCTTTTCCCCACACCTTGACACAGCCTGAAAATTTTGCCTCTCCAAAGAGGGGCACAAATTGAGAATCACTGTACTAACAAATACATGAAAAAGTTTATTACTGATATGTTAGATTGTTGTTGTGTTAGTGTGGTATTTTTGTTTTTATGTGTGTTTTATCATGACAGTGAGTAATGGTCACCAATACTTTGATTGTGTATTTGTGTGTGTGTGTGTACCCGTCTTGTTGCATCGACTTCCAGTTGTAATGGTCGGGGGAAATTTTGTGGACGAGGTGAAGCAGGAGTAGGGGTGGGCTTTGGATCCTGCACTCTGATTGGTTCTCTTCTGTCTAGAAGCTGGATACTGATTGGCTCTTGGTATGTCGGGGATGGTGGCCCACTTCTCAGAATGAGCCCTGTCCTATCAGTACCATTGACTGCATGAGTCAACTTGAGGGTGGTGTCCTGAGAGTGGACTCCTCCCCTTTCTCTGTCCCGACCAATCATCTCCAAAGACTCCAACGAGTGGGCATGTCTCATGCTGTCCATCACTCGCCTGAACCCTGCTTCTTCCGGTCTCTCCATAAACTCCATGCATGTCCATCTTCCGCGCTGATATGACTTGCTTCGCCCACCTCGGCCAGCTCCTCCCCCTGTCAGCCTCACAACCCTGAACCTGGAAGAGCAGCCTGCTCCCTGCCCTGGCGCATCATGGGAAATGTTTTTTCTCCTCAGGGAGGGTGTGGTCGGCTGGGAAGAGCTTCCTTGAATGTGTCTGATGGAGAAGGGATCTGATTGGACAGTCCGGACCACGCTGTGGGATGATTGGCTGGCTGGAGTGGTTGGCTGGGATGAATCTGAGGTGACGCTGGTAATCTGAAAGCCACTCTTCTTTTTCCCGCCGCTCATTTTCACACAGAATCCCACGGTGAAGACTCACTGAGACACAAAACAAAAACAGTTTGTTAGTAAAGCGGATTAAGGCCAGATGTCCTGTTCTTTATCCTGTACTTGTTTGTTTACTTGCTGCTGGAAAACTACAGTCAAAACATCTGACAGCAAGCGCTGCAGGAAGCACTCCACCTGTGACAAGGTGAGACTGACATTTACAGCTGATGTTTGCCCACAAACAGGACACTGCCTTTCATGACAAACTGTATGTTCCTGTTAGGTAGGTCAATGTGCACTAAGATGACTGCAGGGAAAACTGCCTCACCACATGTCCAGAGATGAAGGACTGCAGGGAAAACTGCCTCACCATACGTCCAGTCTGTTGGATTTTTTGTTACACTGTCTGTCTGCAGACCAGTTTTTTCTTCTTCTGTTTCTGTTTGCTTCTCCTTCCTGCTTCCCGTATGTCGCTGCGCAGCAGATTGTTGCACAACTCTGATGAACACATCACTGTGAGTTTGTGTGTGTTCAGGTCAGGTTCTGCAGGGCTTAAATGTTTCTAACAGTCAGAGTCTACAAGCTGTCACATGTTTCAGTTGTGTCACACTGAGCTACAGGTGCAAAGCTGTGATTGGATGGTTTAATGGCCAACATGCTCACATTTGATCAGTGTTAATTATCCGAGGATATTTCTTTGTCTCTTTGTTGAACATGGAGCTGACCCTGGATCAGTCTGTGGTCCTGTTAGGTCATACTTTGATAAAGCTAAGAGGACCACATCATCTGCAAAAAGCAGGACATTCCAGCGTTTTGCTGTTTCAGTGGTTAGGTTTCAATGCACCACTTCTCAATTAATCAATACCCTTACAAAGTAAAATGTGCAATAGTGGGAGCCTCTTTTGGCTCTCCTCAAGTTTCATTGTTTTATTTTTACTGAGAATCATCTTCATAACAGATCTCAGCAGAAGCAATGCTTATGCAGGCTGATCACTCCAAAGTTTCATAGCAAGTCATTACTCTAAAGATTTTTATATTTTTACCTGACTGACTTACTGAGTTGATAACCAGCTTGTACTATAAGTAAACATGATCTCTGTTATTAGGATTAGTTACACAGGACTTTTTTTTTAAATATGTTGAACCTGCTTAATAATACAGCCCCCAGATCTCAGTGCACTACATTACAAAAACAGGTTCAGTTTACCAAGGATTTCTTTAGGGTTCAACAAACCCTGACAATGACAAACTGAGCTTAGTGGCATCACAAAGCTGGTTATCAACTTGGCAGCTCAAACTGGACCTGTGCACATTCATGTAAAACAAATGAAACTGGATCAGTTGACCATTCACAATAGTAGAAAATACAATTCTTTATTAAATACCCACAAACTCATAAAATGGGAGAGGGACCCAGCCTGAAAGCAATACTGACAGTCTGTAATTCAAAAGACACCAATACAACCATCTCCAAACATCAGTCTGGTGAGCAGCCACTGTTCTTATTTGGGAGTTTTTATCTCTGAAATGCCGCCTGCTTTACGTCCCTCGAGAGTTTAAGTTTATGTACATGGTAGCTGCTTACATCCCACCAAGTTCTAATGTTAGTCTGGCACTTAGGGAACTATTTGATAACATCAGAGGGCTCAAGGCCAAACACCAGGAGGCTTTCATCCTGGTGGCAAGGGATTTTAATCAGGCTAAACTGACAGTCTGCGAAGTTTTCACCATAGACGTGTATTGTAATGCTTGATCAAATGTCCTTACAGAAGCTATATATATATATTTTTTTTAATCAATGAGGTTTACCAGCATGTTTTCATCTCAACCAGGAAAAACAACTTGTTGCTTTGGTGTGTAAATCATGTTTACATCAATAGAAAGGAGGCATACAAGGACATGTCTCACCCACATGTTGGTTCTCACACGTTGTCTGGTGTTCAAAATCACCAAGATCCCCAAAAAGATCCTTATTGTGTAGCCTAGTGGAACTGTTTCAATGCTCCAGGATTGTTTTGAGTGCACCAACTGGGAGGCATTTAGAGAAGCAGCTACTTATAAGGGCAGCGTGGACCTGGAAGACTACACTTCATCTGTGCACTGGCAAGTGTATCGAGGATCGGTTACCACCAAAAAGGAAATAAGCATCTGTCCTAACCAGTCACCCTGGCTAAATGGAGAAGTACGGTCTTTTTTAAAGGCAAAGAACCCAGCCTTCCAGTATGGAGATACAGCAGCACCGAGGAGGGAAATGGATGCAGCCAACAAGAGGGCAAAGTGACCTATGCTCAGAGGAGCCTCAAGGCACATGGAAGGGCATGAAGATCATAAAAGGAAGAATACTGACTGCCCTCAAGATCTATCACTGCCTCATTTTCTAAATAACTTCTATGCCTGGCTTCAGTCATACTGGCATACTGCATTCATTCCAATAGCAAGGCTTCAGAGTGGAAGAGCGATGACCTCCACCAATTCAAAACATCTGGTGCATCATGAAACAACAAATCACAGTGGTAAACATGGCCCCGTCAAAGCATTTTTTGAGATGTCTTGCTGCCATAAAACAATGTTACAATTTCTTAGTTTAAACATTTGATATGTTTACTATTTTCCATTGTGAATAAAATACAGGTTTATGAGATTTGCAAATCATTGCAGTCAATTTTTCTCTACATTTTTCAAAACATCCCTTTTTTGGAATTGAGGTTGTAGGACAAAACCAAAAACTGGGCCTGGTGGAGACTTGCAAACTGAACCTGGGCCAGAGGAGGTTGAACCACCTTTCTGAAGCAGCTCCCTGTTCATATTCTGAAACACACATTAGAACTGAGAGATACACTAACAAGAATACAGAGTAATTGGATTACTATTACTGCAGTATTTTAATCCACTGTTCATATGAAACACATATTACAACTCATAGATAGGTACAGAGTATTTAGAATACTTTTATTGCGGTACTTTCATCCACTTTTCATATGATATATTAAAACTGTAAGATACTCAGAGTGACCTAGTGCAGAGTAATCAGATTACTTTTTCTGCAGTTAAAACTTCTCTGCTCTCTGTAGCTGAAAACAGAGGTACATGCTCTCCTGGGCCACATCAGAACACCTGGATACCGAACAGAACCGACAGTTTGGACTCTGACAGTTTACAAACACTTGGTAAACAAACTGTCTCTGACGTCACCTTGGTAGACACTCACCCATCAGGGCCGAGGCGCGCTCCCTGCTGGTCCTGTCAATGACGTCACCACCGAGCACGCTGACACAATCGGTCCATTCTATGCTGCTGGTTGAGGCAGGACAGGGAGGGCGCATGCGCGCGACAGGGGTGCGCGCAGAGTCAACGGAGAGAAAAGATCGTAAAAGTTTCTTTTCTGTTAATTTCTGCCTCACCTGCGGAGCTGAGAGGAGCTGCTGCTCCTCTCGTTCTCTGAAAACAACTCTCCTCCTCGGACACTCCTTCCTTCTCCTCCTCTACATCCTGAAGAGCGCGCACGTCTCCACACGGCAGCTTGTGCGCGCGCAGTAACCTTCATCCCGCTCCTCCTCCTCCTCGTCCTCTTCAGGTCTTGGTCGGATCCGGATCATTCAGAACTAAGCTCTGAACTTTCTGTGCGCGCGACCGAGCGAGAGCCAGCAAAGCGCGGGCACGAGCGAGGACAGGGTGACGCCTGCGCAGTGAGGACATAGGAGAAGCATTTATATTTAGCGCACGTGTTGTTTGTTTACAGCAGAACCTAAAGTGTTGCCACGTGCCAAGACACTTTTACAAACACATCGTGTTCTTCTGTAAAACAAAGAAAAACTAAGCTGTTCAAAGTTGCTGCGTGTTTTCTGTTGTTCTGCAGAAAGCCTACTGTTCTAGTACTGTTGTAATGGAAGAGCACAGAGGAAGACAATGTTGAAAGCAAATCATAAAAAAATAAAAATGTATATTGAGAAGCTACAAAGCTTCTGGGAGAATGTCCTTTGGACAGATGAAACAAAACTGGAGCTTTTTGGCAACAAAGTCCCATCAGCTCTATGAGACATAAATAAAAGAACCCAAGGGGAGATTTGGCTATTGTCATGGTTTGTCTACGATTTGACCCACAAGCAGAAAACTCACAAGACACTGGCAGTAAGTTAAAGATTTATTGTCCAGAAGGTAAGTGAAAACTGGAACATGGATTCCACTGGAACACGGACTCTTTGCGGCTCTGGATTCAGGAAGTACTTGGAGAGGAAGAGGTAAGGTTAGATGTGGTTCCGTTTCAACCCACAGTGATCCTTTGAAGCTGGTGGTATTTAGCTTACGGGTTGTGGAGTCGGACCAAGCTGGAGCAGGTTGGCGGCGGCCGTGAACGGAGGAGAGCGGACAGGTTTCGGTCACGAATGAGGTAAGTTCCTTGAGCAGCTTGAATCTCCACTCAGCAGTTCTTTTGTTCTGGAGAATCCCCAGACTGTATTTCAGAGTTTCCTTTAGAACAACAAAACACAAGGTTAACAGGTACATACAGGGTATCCTTCAAGGCTATGATTCAGAAGTTCAGGGGAGCTTGAAGTACCACGAATGGCAATACTCAGGCGTCGACTGAGTGGCAGCATGCTCCTTATATGCCTCTCCCTAATGACCCTCATCTGATCCAGGTGTGTCTCATAATCCCCATCCACTCTCCAGAACGCTCCATGCCGCCACCTGCTGGACAGAAACAAACATACTCCACAAACCCCAACAGTACCCCCTCCTCAACGGCTGCCCCCTGGCAGCCCAGAAGATGTGGAAGGGATGGAAGCAAGGTAATCCGAGATCAACGTGGCATCACAAATAAAAGATCTCGGCACCCAGGATCGTTCCTCTGGACCATAACCCTCCCAGTCCACCAGGTACTGCCATCCACGACCCTGACGGCGAGAGTCCACTATCCGCCGTACTGTGTACACCGGATGTCCCTCGAACATCCGGGCGGGAGGAGGGGGCTTGGCTGGAGGGCATAGCGGACTGGCTAGGACCGGCTTGATTTGGGACACATGAAACACTGGATGTATCTTCAACGAGGAAGGGAGTCGAAGGCGCACAGCAGAAGGACTGATCACAGAACCAATTTCAAATGGTCCGATAAACCTAGGAGCCAGCTTTTTGGACACTGATTTCAAAGGAATATCACGGGATGAAAGCCACACCTTCTGGCCAGGTATGTACGTAGGAGCAGCTCTACGTCTACGGTCAGCAAAACGTCTGTTCTGCTCCACCGTACGCTGTAATGATGCCCTAGTAGCACTCCATACTTTGCTGCATCTTTGAATATGTTGCCGAACTGTCTTAACTTTAATGTCTCTCTCTTCTGAAGGGAATAATGGAGGTTGATACCCCAGAGCTATTTCAAAAGGCGAACGTCCAGAGGCAGCAGAGACAAGACTATTGTGGGCGTACTCTACCCAGGGGAGGAACTTACACCAATCCCGGGAGTCTTCAGCACAGAGGCAGCGAAGTGAGGACTCCAGTTCCTGGTTCATTCGCTCCACTTGGCCGTTAGACTGAGGGTGGTAACCAGATGTGAGAGAGACCTTTGCATCCAGAGCATGACAAAAAGATTTCCATACCTGAGATGTGAATTGTGGTCCCCGATCTGATAAGACCTCGGTCGGTATGCCATGTAATTTGAACACATGTTTTACGAGAAGCTGGGCCGTCTGGAAAGCTGAGGGAAGCTTACGGAGAGCAATGAGATGACAAGACTTGGAAAACCGGTCAATTATTGTAAGAATGGTAGTCATACCTTGTGATGGTGGGAGTCCAGTTACAAAGTCAATAGCGATGTGGGACCAGGGTCGTGTAGGAATGGGTAAGGGTTGCAGAAGACCCGCTGGAGCTTGGTGGGACGGCTTATTTCTGGCACACGTGGGGCAGGCTGACACATACTCCTTAATGTCCTTATACAGGGATGGCCACCAGAACCGCCGTGTGATCATGGCAATGGTTCGACTAGCTCCGGGATGAGCTGAGAACTTAGCAGAATGAGCCCAGTGAATGAGTTGAGAACGGACAGCTGAGGGTACATAACTTTTGTGGGGGGGTCCACCGGGAGGTCCGGGCTCCTTTAACTGAGCCTGCTTAATAATGTCCTCTATCTCCCATGAGAGTGAGCCCACCACACACTTCGGCGACAGGATAGGTGAGGAGTCCCGTTCGAACTCATCCTTGGAGAACTGTCTAGAAAGAGCATCAGGCTTTACGTTCTTAGAACCTGGGCGAAAAGAAATTGACAGGTTAAATCGAGAGAAAAATAATGACCATCGTGACTGACGGGAATTTAGCCTCTTAGCTGACTGAATGTAGGACAGATTCTTGTGATCGGTCCACACCAAAATGGGATGTTCGGCGCCCTCCAACCAATGTCTCCATTCTTCCAGTGCCAATTTAATGGCTAACAACTCACGATCTCCAACATCATAATTCCTCTCAGCAGGAGATAACTTACGCGAGAAAAATGCACAGGGATGCAATTTTTCATCCTCCTCAGCTCGTTGTGACAATACAGCACCAACCCCAGAATCTGAAGCGTCAACCTCCAGAACAAACTGTCTTAACGGATTGGGTTGAGTCAGGATAGGAGCCGTAGCAAATCTCTGCTTGAGATTGGAGAATGCTGAGTCCGCTTCAGGAGTCCAGGCAAACGTGACTTTGGTGGAGGTCAGTGCAGTCAATGGAACTACTGTCTGGCTGTAACTCCTAATAAAGCGTCTGTAGAAATTAGCGAAGCCCAAGAACCTCTGCAGTTGTTTCCTGGTCTCCGGGACAGGCCAGTCCAGAATAGCACTTATCTTTCCGGGATCCGACCGAACCTGTCCGCTCTCAAGGATGTGACCCAGGAAGGTAACAGATGCTTTATTGAACTCACATTTCTCAGCTTTAACACACAACCGATTCTCCATGAGGCGCTGCAGTACAAGGCGGACATGTTTCTGATGTTCAACAGGGTTTTTGGAATAAATGAGTATATCATCCAGATATACGAATACAAAAACATTAATAAAGTCTCGTAGAACATCATTAACTAGGGCTTGGAAGACAGCTGGGGCATTCGTGAGCCCGAAAGGCATCACCAGATACTCGAAATGGCCCAGAGGAGTCTTAAATGCCGTCTTCCATTCATCACCCTGGCGTATTCGCACCAAATGATAGGCATTACGTAGGTCCAGTTTAGTGAAGATGGTAGCGCCCTCCACTGGTTCAAAAGCTGATGACAATAAAGGTAAGGGATACTTGTTTTTTACAGTTATTTGGTTTAACCCTCTGTAGTCAATACAGGGTCTTAAAGATCCATCCTTTTTACCTACAAAAAAGAACCCTGCTCCTAGTGGAGAAGATGACGGCCGGATGAAACCTGCTGCTAAGGACTCGTTTATATATTTCTCCATTGCTTGCCGTTCAGGGCGAGAAATATTAAACAATCTGCTGGAAGGTAAAGGAGCCCCTGGGAGTAAGTCGATAGCACAATCGTATGGCCTATGAGGGGGCAAGGATTGAGCTGGAACTTTACTGAATGCTCGTTTCAAATCCTGATACTCTTTGGGAATGCCAGCGAGATCCTTAATATCCATTTCCTCTTCCGCACCCACCTGACCAGTAGGTGGCAGTGCGGATTGCAGACAGGTTGAATGGCATCTCTCTGACCAGGTTTCTACTCGGGAATTAACCCAATCCAAATGGGGGTTATGCAGCTGTAACCACCTGTATCCAAGAACAATGACTGGACTAGAAATGGGAAACACAAAAAATGTTATTGTCTCTTGGTGGTTCCCAGAAACCCATAGTTGCATCGGTCTAGTCTTGTGTGTAATCAAATTAAGTTCTCTCCCATCAAGGGCGGAAACACGTAAAGGAATAGACATTTCAACAGTCTCAATTCCTGCCTGCTCCACGAACTCTATATTAATAAGACTCTGTTCACAGCCTGAATCAATCAAAGCTGCCACATCCACAGATTCTTGACCAACCTTGAGCACAGCATTAAGTGTTAGCCGAGGGGTTTCTTCGGTCCCGTTTTGGTCCATCAGAACCCCCCGGTCTGATGGACCCTCCCTTTTGGCCTCGCCGAACTGAAATTCTTATTCCTCGCTGAACATGCAGCCAAAAAATGATCCGAGGCGCCACAGTATAGACATAATCCTTCCTTCCTTCTTCTCAATTTCTCCTCTGGTTCTAACTGCGTGCGACCCAGTTGCATGGGTTCCGTCTCAGGCTGTTCTCTAGCCTCAGGACCTTGGTATACTGGTCTGCGTGACGGTGATAATCTCTTGTGTGACAAAAAACTCTCAACACGTTGCTTCTTGCGGTCTCTCATACGATTATCTATACGAATAGCCAGGGAAATTAATTCATCAAGTGTCTCGGGTTCCTCACGAACCGTTAACTCATCTTTCAAAGACTCATTTAATGATTGATTAAATGCAGCTTTAAGCGCCAAGGCGTTCCAACCTGAAGATGCCGCTAAGGTGCGAAATCTTATGGAATGTTCTGCCACAGAATGTGAGCCTTGCTTTAATTTTAACAAGTCTCGAGACCGCTGTGTCTTGTCCTCATTAATGGAAAACACCATCTTAAATTCATCCAAAAACGCTTGAAAAGTGCAGCCAAAGTTGACAGGATCAGTAAAACGTGCTTCTGCCCATAATAACGCCTTTCCAGTGAGGAGACCCAAAATAAACGAGATCTTCGCTCCATCGGTAGGGAAAGACTGAGGAGATCTATTGAACACTAAGGCACATTGTAGCAAAAATCCTCCACACCCAGACTCACCTGAGTATTTCTCAGGATTAGGTGAACTGACGTCACGGGTATTCATCAGACGCTGACTCTCCACAGGAGGTTTACTCTGGAACGTTGCGCCATCTGCTGGAGAAGAAGACGGGTTACTTGTTAGTCGGAGAAGGAGTTGAGTGATCTGATCCATACGTTGATTGGTTGCTTCCTGCTGGTCATGTAGTGCTCGGAGCACACTCTCATGAGATTGTAAAAGTTGATGCTGTTCTGCCATAGTTATCCTGAGAGCTTCTGCTGGGTCTGTTTGGCCTGAGTATTCTGTCATGGTTTGTCTACGATTTGACCCACAAGCAGAAAACTCACAAGACACTGGCAGTAAGTTAAAGATTTATTGTCCAGAAGGTAAGTGAAAACTGGAACATGGATTCCACTGGAACACGGACTCTTTGCGGCTCTGGATTCAGGAAGTACTTGGAGAGGAAGAGGTAAGGTTAGATGTGGTTCCGTTTCAACCCACAGTGATCCTTTGAAGCTGGTGGTATTTAGCTTACGGGTTGTGGAGTCGGACCAAGCTGGAGCAGGTTGGCGGCGGCCGTGAACGGAGGAGAGCGGACAGGTTTCGGTCACGAATGAGGTAAGTTCCTTGAGCAGCTTGAATCTCCACTCAGCAGTTCTTTTGTTCTGGAGAATCCCCAGACTGTATTTCAGAGTTTCCTTTAGAACAACAAAACACAAGGTTAACAGGTACATACAGGGTATCCTTCAAGGCTATGATTCAGAAGTTCAGGGGAGCTTGAAGTACCACGAATGGCAATACTCAGGCGTCGACTGAGTGGCAGCATGCTCCTTATATGCCTCTCCCTAATGACCCTCATCTGATCCAGGTGTGTCTCATAATCCCCATCCACTCTCCAGAACGCTCCATGCCGCCACCTGCTGGACAGAAACAAACATACTCCACAAACCCCAACAGTACCCCCTCCTCAACGGCTGCCCCCTGGCAGCCCAGAAGATGTGGAAGGGATGGAAGCAAGGTAATCCGAGATCAACGTGGCATCACAAATAAAAGATCTCGGCACCCAGGATCGTTCCTCTGGACCATAACCCTCCCAGTCCACCAGGTACTGCCATCCACGACCCTGACGGCGAGAGTCCACTATCCGCCGTACTGTGTACACCGGATGTCCCTCGAACATCCGGGCGGGAGGAGGGGGCTTGGCTGGAGGGCATAGCGGACTGGCTAGGACCGGCTTGATTTGGGACACATGAAACACTGGATGTATCTTCAACGAGGAAGGGAGTCGAAGGCGCACAGCAGAAGGACTGATCACAGAACCAATTTCAAATGGTCCGATAAACCTAGGAGCCAGCTTTTTGGACACTGATTTCAAAGGAATATCACGGGATGAAAGCCACACCTTCTGGCCAGGTATGTACGTAGGAGCAGCTCTACGTCTACGGTCAGCAAAACGTCTGTTCTGCTCCACCGTACGCTGTAATGATGCCCTAGTAGCACTCCATACTTTGCTGCATCTTTGAATATGTTGCCGAACTGTCTTAACTTTAATGTCTCTCTCTTCTGAAGGGAATAATGGAGGTTGATACCCCAGAGCTATTTCAAAAGGCGAACGTCCAGAGGCAGCAGAGACAAGACTATTGTGGGCGTACTCTACCCAGGGGAGGAACTTACACCAATCCCGGGAGTCTTCAGCACAGAGGCAGCGAAGTGAGGACTCCAGTTCCTGGTTCATTCGCTCCACTTGGCCGTTAGACTGAGGGTGGTAACCAGATGTGAGAGAGACCTTTGCATCCAGAGCATGACAAAAAGATTTCCATACCTGAGATGTGAATTGTGGTCCCCGATCTGATAAGACCTCGGTCGGTATGCCATGTAATTTGAACACATGTTTTACGAGAAGCTGGGCCGTCTGGAAAGCTGAGGGAAGCTTACGGAGAGCAATGAGATGACAAGACTTGGAAAACCGGTCAATTATTGTAAGAATGGTAGTCATACCTTGTGATGGTGGGAGTCCAGTTACAAAGTCAATAGCGATGTGGGACCAGGGTCGTGTAGGAATGGGTAAGGGTTGCAGAAGACCCGCTGGAGCTTGGTGGGACGGCTTATTTCTGGCACACGTGGGGCAGGCTGACACATACTCCTTAATGTCCTTATACAGGGATGGCCACCAGAACCGCCGTGTGATCATGGCAATGGTTCGACTAGCTCCGGGATGAGCTGAGAACTTAGCAGAATGAGCCCAGTGAATGAGTTGAGAACGGACAGCTGAGGGTACATAACTTTTGTGGGGGGGTCCACCGGGAGGTCCGGGCTCCTTTAACTGAGCCTGCTTAATAATGTCCTCTATCTCCCATGAGAGTGAGCCCACCACACACTTCGGCGACAGGATAGGTGAGGAGTCCCGTTCGAACTCATCCTTGGAGAACTGTCTAGAAAGAGCATCAGGCTTTACGTTCTTAGAACCTGGGCGAAAAGAAATTGACAGGTTAAATCGAGAGAAAAATAATGACCATCGTGACTGACGGGAATTTAGCCTCTTAGCTGACTGAATGTAGGACAGATTCTTGTGATCGGTCCACACCAAAATGGGATGTTCGGCGCCCTCCAACCAATGTCTCCATTCTTCCAGTGCCAATTTAATGGCTAACAACTCACGATCTCCAACATCATAATTCCTCTCAGCAGGAGATAACTTACGCGAGAAAAATGCACAGGGATGCAATTTTTCATCCTCCTCAGCTCGTTGTGACAATACAGCACCAACCCCAGAATCTGAAGCGTCAACCTCCAGAACAAACTGTCTTAACGGATTGGGTTGAGTCAGGATAGGAGCCGTAGCAAATCTCTGCTTGAGATTGGAGAATGCTGAGTCCGCTTCAGGAGTCCAGGCAAACGTGACTTTGGTGGAGGTCAGTGCAGTCAATGGAACTACTGTCTGGCTGTAACTCCTAATAAAGCGTCTGTAGAAATTAGCGAAGCCCAAGAACCTCTGCAGTTGTTTCCTGGTCTCCGGGACAGGCCAGTCCAGAATAGCACTTATCTTTCCGGGATCCGACCGAACCTGTCCGCTCTCAAGGATGTGACCCAGGAAGGTAACAGATGCTTTATTGAACTCACATTTCTCAGCTTTAACACACAACCGATTCTCCATGAGGCGCTGCAGTACAAGGCGGACATGTTTCTGATGTTCAACAGGGTTTTTGGAATAAATGAGTATATCATCCAGATATACGAATACAAAAACATTAATAAAGTCTCGTAGAACATCATTAACTAGGGCTTGGAAGACAGCTGGGGCATTCGTGAGCCCGAAAGGCATCACCAGATACTCGAAATGGCCCAGAGGAGTCTTAAATGCCGTCTTCCATTCATCACCCTGGCGTATTCGCACCAAATGATAGGCATTACGTAGGTCCAGTTTAGTGAAGATGGTAGCGCCCTCCACTGGTTCAAAAGCTGATGACAATAAAGGTAAGGGATACTTGTTTTTTACAGTTATTTGGTTTAACCCTCTGTAGTCAATACAGGGTCTTAAAGATCCATCCTTTTTACCTACAAAAAAGAACCCTGCTCCTAGTGGAGAAGATGACGGCCGGATGAAACCTGCTGCTAAGGACTCGTTTATATATTTCTCCATTGCTTGCCGTTCAGGGCGAGAAATATTAAACAATCTGCTGGAAGGTAAAGGAGCCCCTGGGAGTAAGTCGATAGCACAATCGTATGGCCTATGAGGGGGCAAGGATTGAGCTGGAACTTTACTGAATGCTCGTTTCAAATCCTGATACTCTTTGGGAATGCCAGCGAGATCCTTAATATCCATTTCCTCTTCCGCACCCACCTGACCAGTAGGTGGCAGTGCGGATTGCAGACAGGTTGAATGGCATCTCTCTGACCAGGTTTCTACTCGGGAATTAACCCAATCCAAATGGGGGTTATGCAGCTGTAACCACCTGTATCCAAGAACAATGACTGGACTAGAAATGGGAAACACAAAAAATGTTATTGTCTCTTGGTGGTTCCCAGAAACCCATAGTTGCATCGGTCTAGTCTTGTGTGTAATCAAATTAAGTTCTCTCCCATCAAGGGCGGAAACACGTAAAGGAATAGACATTTCAACAGTCTCAATTCCTGCCTGCTCCACGAACTCTATATTAATAAGACTCTGTTCACAGCCTGAATCAATCAAAGCTGCCACATCCACAGATTCTTGACCAACCTTGAGCACAGCATTAAGTGTTAGCCGAGGGGTTTCTTCGGTCCCGTTTTGGTCCATCAGAACCCCCCGGTCTGATGGACCCTCCCTTTTGGCCTCGCCGAACTGAAATTCTTATTCCTCGCTGAACATGCAGCCAAAAAATGATCCGAGGCGCCACAGTATAGACATAATCCTTCCTTCCTTCTTCTCAATTTCTCCTCTGGTTCTAACTGCGTGCGACCCAGTTGCATGGGTTCCGTCTCAGGCTGTTCTCTAGCCTCAGGACCTTGGTATACTGGTCTGCGTGACGGTGATAATCTCTTGTGTGACAAAAAACTCTCAACACGTTGCTTCTTGCGGTCTCTCATACGATTATCTATACGAATAGCCAGGGAAATTAATTCATCAAGTGTCTCGGGTTCCTCACGAACCGTTAACTCATCTTTCAAAGACTCATTTAATGATTGATTAAATGCAGCTTTAAGCGCCAAGGCGTTCCAACCTGAAGATGCCGCTAAGGTGCGAAATCTTATGGAATGTTCTGCCACAGAATGTGAGCCTTGCTTTAATTTTAACAAGTCTCGAGACCGCTGTGTCTTGTCCTCATTAATGGAAAACACCATCTTAAATTCATCCAAAAACGCTTGAAAAGTGCAGCCAAAGTTGACAGGATCAGTAAAACGTGCTTCTGCCCATAATAACGCCTTTCCAGTGAGGAGACCCAAAATAAACGAGATCTTCGCTCCATCGGTAGGGAAAGACTGAGGAGATCTATTGAACACTAAGGCACATTGTAGCAAAAATCCTCCACACCCAGACTCACCTGAGTATTTCTCAGGATTAGGTGAACTGACGTCACGGGTATTCATCAGACGCTGACTCTCCACAGGAGGTTTACTCTGGAACGTTGCGCCATCTGCTGGAGAAGAAGACGGGTTACTTGTTAGTCGGAGAAGGAGTTGAGTGATCTGATCCATACGTTGATTGGTTGCTTCCTGCTGGTCATGTAGTGCTCGGAGCACACTCTCATGAGATTGTAAAAGTTGATGCTGTTCTGCCATAGTTATCCTGAGAGCTTCTGCTGGGTCTGTTTGGCCTGAGTATTCTGTCATGGTTTGTCTACGATTTGACCCACAAGCAGAAAACTCACAAGACACTGGCAGTAAGTTAAAGATTTATTGTCCAGAAGGTAAGTGAAAACTGGAACATGGATTCCACTGGAACACGGACTCTTTGCGGCTCTGGATTCAGGAAGTACTTGGAGAGGAAGAGGTAAGGTTAGATGTGGTTCCGTTTCAACCCACAGTGATCCTTTGAAGCTGGTGGTATTTAGCTTACGGGTTGTGGAGTCGGACCAAGCTGGAGCAGGTTGGCGGCGGCCGTGAACGGAGGAGAGCGGACAGGTTTCGGTCACGAATGAGGTAAGTTCCTTGAGCAGCTTGAATCTCCACTCAGCAGTTCTTTTGTTCTGGAGAATCCCCAGACTGTATTTCAGAGTTTCCTTTAGAACAACAAAACACAAGGTTAACAGGTACATACAGGGTATCCTTCAAGGCTATGATTCAGAAGTTCAGGGGAGCTTGAAGTACCACGAATGGCAATACTCAGGCGTCGACTGAGTGGCAGCATGCTCCTTATATGCCTCTCCCTAATGACCCTCATCTGATCCAGGTGTGTCTCATAATCCCCATCCACTCTCCAGAACGCTCCATGCCGCCACCTGCTGGACAGAAACAAACATACTCCACAAACCCCAACAGCTATAGTGCCTATAAAAAGTATTCACTCCCTTAGATTTTTTCTTATGCTTTTATTGCTGTTTATAAGCCAGTCATGGTCAATATAAATTGACCTTCATTATATATCAAATAAAAAAGTGAAATTAAATTTCTACAGAGTAATACAAATAAAAAAAAATATTTAATGTAAAATGAAGGGTTAATATTAAAAGACTGTCCTAATTTCACTCTGAGAAAAGACAAAAAAAAATTACAAATTAAATTACAAAAAAAAAAAAAAGGATTTCCAAGGCTCTAAATATCCTCGAGAGTTCTGCCAAATCCATCATCAAGAAATGGAAGGAGTATGGGACGTGTAAATCTACCAAGAGCAGGACAACCTGAGTGACCGTGAAGAAGGAGAATAGTGAGAGAGGCCACTAAGACACCTATGAGCACTCTGAAGGAGTTCCAAACTACACCAGGTTTGATGGGAGAGACTGTTACCAGGGTTCTCTACAAGTCTGAGCTTTATTGGACTAGACTCACTTCACTGGACTCACTTCAGAAAAGTCTAAAATTTTGGACTGTTCTGAAGTAGCCTTCTGAAACCTGATCTAAGTCTTGTTGATCATCTGAGGAAGGAGCTGAAACCTGCAGTCTGGAGAAGGAACCCTTCAAACCTGAGACAGCTTGAGCAGTTTGTTCATGAGAAGTGGACCAAAATACCTGAGGACAGGTGCAGAAGTCTCAGAGAGACAGAGAGAAATCATTTGACTGCAGTGATTGCCTTAAAGCATTGTTAAAAAAATATAAAGTTAATGGTACCATCCTTATTGTCAAGGCCAGCTTCATTAATTTAATTTTTAAGTATTTCTACTGAACCAAAATTCAAAAGCAATGATTTTTCATTAGTTGATTTTTAGTCAGGTTTTCTTATTACTTTTGTCCATTTCAAGTTACTTCAGTGTCCAGTGTGAGTTTTTCTTAAATGAAAAGGTACAAACAAACTTCTCTGCATCTGTAACAGTCTTTCTATTGGGTTGTCCTGCCCACTTCCAGCTCGCTCCTTGGAACCTCCTTGAGGTTCTAAACGAGCCAAGTTGAGCTGAAGATTTGACATCAGCAGAGTCAAGACCATTGATTGGCCAGAGACTAATGCCAATCATGAGAGCATGTCCTTCACCAGAAACCCACCATTTTAAACAGCACCATTCATTTTTGTAATTTACTTTTTAAATATATATATAATATATCCTTTAAAATGGCAACATGTAAACCAACACCATGGTACGATGAGGAGGTGCAGTTGTTTAGTGCTTTTTAGCTGATGACAGAATTCAGACAGAGCCAGGACCAAATGGACTCAATTTACAGGCTCTCACCATTGAAGGTGGCCTTGACTTGGCCACATCATTTTTGAAAAACATGGCAGAGAATGGTGAGTGTTTTGTGACTTTATTTTACTTTTTTACCTGTGAGTGGTAAGTTTTAGGTGGTCCCTCTATGACGGCCCGCCTACATTGAGGTGTCACACAGTTAAATCAAAAACTACCCAGACCGTGTAGAACAGAGTCATGTTGAAATGACTCGTGCTGAGACTAGACAATTGAAAAATGGTTTGAGTTTGAATTAAAACTACTTTAGAGGGACCAAAGAGCCACAGGTTGCAGACCTTTGTCTAAACTAAATAGGACTGATATAGAATAATGTTACTGATATAAATTATGACAGTTTTATTTAATTAATCACACAGACCTATTTCAGACACTGAACTTTAAAGTCAAATAAGATAATGGACATAATAAATACACTACGAACCACTATGGAGGGCCTGATTCCCCTGGAGGTCTGGAATGGCTTCCCCTCCCTTAAACACGAGACCACGAAAGGTCGATTTACAAGAGCCTTTGTGTTTTAAACCCCAGCTGCGTGACGGATGAGGCTGCTGAATGTTAATAGTTTTGCGAGTTCATTTTGTTGTTTTGTTCCACCACAAAGGGTTTGAAGCGGAGTTGGTTTGACAATTTATGTTCTCATTTGGAAGAGATGACAGATGGAAAAAAAAAGAATCTTAGTCTCCTTCATTGTCATTGATAAACTTAATCCTTTATAATACTAGGCTATATAAGAAAAAACTCATTAAACTTTAACTAAATAGCTGTAAAATTCACCAAGTTAATGACATTTTTGTGTTTGCTAATATCAATTAAACAAGGTGGCCATCTTGAGATGGGTTGACTCCAAAAGTTAAACAGTTTTAGATGTATAGCCAATAATTTTTTTCTGAGAGTTTCATTGAAATCTACCCAATGGTTTATGAGATATTTTACTAACAAACAAACAGGGTCAACTCCAACTGTTAATGTCAAGGTTTTAAGCAGAAATCTTGTGCAATATGTTGAGATGCTCAGCTACTACCATGCCAGGTTTTAGCTCAATATCTGGAAAACTGATTGTGTTATACCCATTTTTGTGTTTGTCTAAGGCCAGTTGGCTGTGGTGACCATTTGGAATTATGCTGAGTCCAAAAGGTAATCAGTGTCGATGTGAATGCCTATGACTACTTTCAGAAAGTTTCATTCAAATCTGTTCAATGATTCATGAGATACTTTGCTAACAGTACAAACAATTGAACACACACACACACATAAAAATATAACTCCATCACATCTGGAATCAACATATAGGCTGACAGTCAAATATGGTAGATTTGCAGATCAATATATAGAACTGAAATGCCTCTTCCAAATATATTTGGATTATCATAAATTAACTTCTTTAAAAATGTCTCTTTTTTCAAACAAACAAACAAACAAAAAACCCCAACTGATTGCTTCCTTTTTTTATAAAAAAAAAACAACAACTCAGAATAGGTCATTTGGTCAACAGATTTAGGCAACCATGAACTTCATATACTCAGCCTTTAATATGGAGAATCCTCCCAAGAGGATTTAACTTAAATCTCCTCAGTGACCTATTATTTAAAAAGCAAATGAATAAAGAAATACATATGGGCTAATTGAAAAATGATATCATTATTATTAATCATACCAATAATAATAAGTTTGCAAAGCCTCACAGCTGTCCATCTATTGGGTGGAGGTTGCGGCAAACCCAATGTGCAGACTCATCTTGAGGTTCGAGGAATAAAGTACTTAATTTTATATAAAAAGAAACAAAAGCAAAAGCTGACATGGCAGGAAAAGAATTTAAATACAAAACATAAACTAGTTACAAACATGATGGGAACCAGACAGTGCATGAATCAACAACAGGCCAGTGAGAAAGTGGAGGAGATGACCAGGTTTTAAAGGCAGAGGATAATTATGGGAAGTGGACAAAGGTGAGTGATTACATACTAGGAGCAGGTGGAGATGGAGATGGGTGTGGCAAGTAAACAAGTGACTGGCTGAGGAGAAGTGAATGATGACAGGAACACAGAAAGCAGAAACTAAACAAAGACAAAACATGAAAACAATAAATCCAATACAAAAGAAACCCAAAGAACAACCCAAACAAAACCCAAATCCTGACACCATCTTGATGTAAAATGGTTAGTGTCAGAGGGAAAACGAATTTTTTCCCAATAATCAAGCATGCATCATTAGGGGTATATTTTACATTTGTTGTTAATTAGCACAAGTGAAACATTTCATTTGATGTACAGAGGCTTAACTTGAACAAACTTTTTTTTTTCTTTTTGGTTTTAAAGAATTTCAAAAACTACATTTGTTTTAATAAGAATTGTATATGTTTTGTCAGATTTATTTATTATCGCCTGTTGCCAAAGGCAAAGCGATAGTGTTTTTGTCTCTGTGCGTGTTCATGCATATGTGTGTGTGTTCGTTTGTCTGTAGTGTTACCAAAATATCTCATGAATCACTGCATGGACTTTAATGAAAGTTTCAGATGTATGGATGTATGTCTACAGCTGAATAAAGTTTGACATCAACCCTAATCAAGATGGCCGCCACAGCAAAGCAATCTCATCAACGACAAAAATAGCTACAACTCAATTTTACAGATATTGGGCTACAATTTGGTATGGTAGTAGCTGAGTATTGTCCCTAACACAGACTTTGAGTGCAATACAATGTGTGATATTGTTAGTTTGTCTGTTTGTAGAACATCTTATAGGTCACTGGACAGATTTTGCTGAAACTCTGAAGACAATTGTTGGATGTATATTTACAAATCTTTTTTTTTTTTCACGAGTCAACCCAATTCAAGATGGCTGCCACAGCTAATTGACCATAGCCAACATAAAAATGGCCGCTTAGTAAATTTTACTGATAAAGGATCTAATGTTTTTGCAGTAGTAGCTGAGATGTATTCCCAACACATACACTATATTGCCAAAAGTATTTGCTTGCCTCCCTTTACACGCATATGAACTTGAGTGATATCCCAGTCTTAATCCATAGGGTTGAATATGATGCAGCTCTTCCTGGGAAAGGTTTCCACAGGAATGAGAGTGTCTTTATGGGAATTTTTGACCATTCTTCTAGAAGCTCATTTGTGACAATTTAGACACTGGTGTTGGACAGAAGGCCTGGATCACAGGCTCTCCTCTAATTCCTCCTAAAGCTGTTCTATCATGTTGTGACAAGAACGCAGGGTAACTTGTCCAAGAGCGAGACCAAAACCAGACGCAGGGACAACAGCTGAAGGTAAGTAATTTATTCACAGGTGCCAATATATACAGTGCGAGATTCGTGGAATGATCTGCAAAGTAAGAGGAACAGGGTGAGTCTCGGGTACCAATCCTGATATCAGCCGAGCACTGCAAGGTGGCTTTGTTAATGTTCTTTTGTTCTTACAGATCCAGGAGGTGTCCAGCGGCGTGGAGGAGATGACGGAGGTGTTAGGTGATCCAGAAGTCGACAAGCCAGTAATCCTGTCCAGGTGAGTATCCAGAGGTCCAAGGTAAGTATCCGTGAAGGTTGTAGTCCCGTAGCGTGGCGAAGAACCTGAGGTCAAGGTGCACAAAGAACGNTAGTCAGTAAACAACCACTTTAGGTTAGAAACTGTGGCTGAGAATCTAACCCAGGAGGTTCGATGCTCCAGCGAAGGTCTGGTCTCAGCTGGAGGCTTAAGTACTGGCAGTCTTCATTAACCGGATCTGGATCACCTGTGAAAGCAAGAGCTATGCCCCAAGGCGGGGCTAAAACTCCAGATCCCTACATGTTGAGGTCAGTACTCCGTGCAGGCCAGTCAAGTTCTTCCACACTAAATTTACTCATCTATGTCTTTATGGAACTTGCTTTGTGCACTGGTGCTCAGTCATGTTGGAACAGGAAGGACCATCCCCAAACTGTTCCTGCAAAGTTGGAAGCATGAAATTGTCTAAAATGTCTTGGTGTGCCGAAGCATTAAGAGTTTCTTTCACTGAAACTAAGCAGCTGAACTCCTGAAAAAAACCCCCACATCATAATCCCCCCTCCACCAAATTTTACACTTGGCACAATGCAGTCAGAAAAGTAACGTTCTTTAGGCAACCACTAAACCCAGACTCATCCATCAGATTCCCAGACAGAGAAGAGTGATTCTTCACTCCAGACAATGTCTCCACTGCTCTAGAGTCCTGTGGTGGCGTGCTTTACATCACTACATCTGACGCTTTGCACTTAGTGATGTAAGGCTTGGATGCTACTACTTTGCCATGAAAACTCATTCCATGAAGCTCTCTACACACTGTTTTTGAGCTATCTGAAGGCCACATGAAGTCTGGAGGTCTGCAGCTGTTGACTCTGCAGAACGTTGGTGATCTCTGTGCTCTATGAGCCTCAGCATCCTCTGAGCGTGCTCTGTGATTTTATGTGCCCTACCATTTTGTGGCCAAGTTGCTGTCATTCCCAATGGCTTCCACTTTGTTATATAACCACTAACAGTTGTCTGGGAAATATTTAGTTACGAGGAAATCCATGACTGGACATATTGGATAGGTCGGATCCCATCACTGTACCATGCTGGAATTCACTGAGCTCCTGAGAGAGACCTACTCTTTCAAAAATAATTGTAGAAGCAGTCTGCAAGTCTAGGTGCTTGAGTTTATACGCCTGTGACCATGGAAGTGATTGGAACACCTGAATTCAATGATTTGGATGGGTGAGTGAATACCTTTGACCATATAGTGTACTTTGAGTGCTTCACATCAGCAAAATCTTGGAATATCACTTGAGATCGTTTACCTCAATTACAAGGTTTGACCAAAATGACTGCAACTGAGTAATTTCTCAGTATATGATGATCTTAGTTTAACACTCTAACATGAAGGGCAGCAGGTGATATGCATTCCTTCATAGAATTTTAGGCCTTTAATTTTTGAAGAGCTTTATTATGCAGTGTAATGACCCTGACAAGTGGTGCTCTTTGACTTTGCTGTCAGCTCTTCAAATTTCTATAATATTTGGCTCAACAAGAGTTACTTACAGTATTTGTTAATTTAATATGCTCTCATCTGAGAAAGTTGGATTCCACACAGGGCAAAGGGATGTTTCCTAGGATCTGAAGTGTTATGTGTGTAGACTCTCTGCCACCTAGTGGACACTCAGTAATATAGACATGTAAGCAAAACCAGAAAAAAAAAACATGTATTAAGTATTTGAGAGAAAACCTGCTTGTGTTTTATTTTTTACACTTGGCCAATAAATATGATTCTGACTTGGACTCTGGAATGAGAAACACAGAGTTTCCCTTAACTCAGGGTTAACTTACTCCACATTTTCACATACCCCAGTTTCTAGAATACCCCACAGGCATGGAAAGGATCATGAACAAAAGAACATTGACTGCTGCTTCTGGAGTGCAGCCAAATGTCTGTTTTTGTAGCTCAGTTTCCCACAGTTGTAAATTTATTGTAGCCTGCCAAGCAACCAGTAGTCTGGAGTCATTCCAATTCAAGTTGGTATTCCTGAAGCAGCTGCCATTGTTCTTTTCTTTGTGCTTCTTTGCAGTCACTAGGGTGTATTCCATAAAGTGGGTTATGTGAAAACTCTGAGTAAGTTAACCTTGAGTTTAGGGAAGCTTTGTCTTTTCCATTCCAGAGTCAGAATCAAAGTTGAGTTCTATTCTTTTGTGTAAAAACACACAAGGAGTTTGTCTCCTGCTGGTGGTGTCTTTCAAGTACTACAGTACAATAAGAACTTATTTACACATATTGTACAATACACAGAGAGTGTGCTTAAACTGAGTTCATAAAGTGCATACAGAATGTATCATTTAGTCAGTACAATACAGTACAAGGAGCAAGATGTAAAAGTGGGTACAGGACAGTTGTTCAGAATAGGTATAGTTTGAGGGGAACAAAAACAAAATGTTCTTATGGTGGCTAGTCCTAATCTGCAATACTCTATATCTCCTGCCAGAAGTCTGTTGCAGACTGTCCCTGTTGTGCTTGGTGGCTGATTCAAAACGCTGCTGCCAGCGTTCTGATGAGAGTCAGAAGAACAGATCGGATTTCTTCAGTTTTAGCTTTTCTCAATGACTGTCTGTAAAATTTAGAAAAGAGTTTAAAATATTTCTTCTAACATACCAAACTTTCAACAAGCAAGCTCCATCTTATATTCCATCTCATTGTTCCATATTTTCCTAACAGAGCACTTCGCACAGACTGCAGGTTTACTTGTGGTTCCTAGAGTTTCTAAAAGTAGAACAGAAGGCAGAGCTTTCAGTTCTCAGGCTCCTCTCTGTTGAAACCAACTTCCAGTTTCTGTCCACAAGTCTGACACCCTGTCTACTTTTAAGACCAGGCCTAAGACTTTCCATTTTGAACAATCCTATAGGTAAGGTTGACTTGGGTTTCCTGAGTTATCCCTTAGTTATGTTGATATAGGCTTAGACTGCTGGAGGACAAATTGATCACATTATCTCTCTCTGTTGCTTTTGCTATGCCTTATGTTTGTATTTGTAATCATTAAACTGTTTTTCTTTCCATAGACACTACACCTGGACCAGTCCTTCTGTGTTTGTTTGTCTCTTTCCTGTTCTCTTGACCTCCAGAAGGTTGCTCTGGATAAGCAGCTATCTTTTCTGTTAAAAGAGAGTTGTTCCTTTCCACTGTCACAAACATGGTGCCCAGGATGCAAGATATTGACAAAGGCAATTTTAACTAATTTGCATTTTATAATGTACTGTATGTGAATGGATTGTTTGTATTGAATTGAATTGTGCTTTTTTTTGCGTAGTGTCCTGAAATGACTTTTGTTGTGAACTGACACTACATGAACTGAAGTGAACTGAAAAATCAAGTTGCTTCACAAGGTTGACAGAAGATATGATCAGATCTGCTGCTTAAAATGCTGTGAGGTCATTTGTGTGTATGGGAAAGCAAACATAATTTCCTCACCTGTATTGTTTCTTGTTGTCACTGTCAACCTGTGGGGCACTCGGTGTGAGACCTTCAGCTCCTCTCAGGTCTGACAGAACCTGATGCAACAGAAAACAAAGACAAAGACATGTTTAAAAACTGCAACAAATAAATTCACTCTAAAATATGTTCATGTTCAGTGTCTTCTCAGCAATAGGAAAAAGGAATAGGGAGGATTATGTGGACATTCTTTACTTTTGACCACTGTTGACATAAGAAATGTATGTGTTTGTGTGTGTGTACTTTGATCACTTAGTTTACTGTAATCAAAGTACTAGATTACTGTAATTGGATTTGAATCTAGATCTGAATTGGGTTTATGATTTGGCAACAGTTAAACTCACAAACCTTATCACAGCAGGTGTGAAGACACCATTCTAGAACATGGTGTTGTATCATGTCTTCTGTATCTTACTCTGTACTTCTTTTTAACATAGTCTCTTCTGCCCTAAGAAGTCACAACAGTGCCCTCTAGTGACAAGAAATAGTAACAGCACCAGAACACAACATAAATGAATGAATTATCTGTGTCATTATGTGTGGCCATAGTCAAAGATATTTTGTAAAGATAAAAAAGTAGTATGGGTGCACTTACTTGTTGCAGATCTTTTGGGCTGAACAGAGAGATGACCAACTAGCTTTGGCCTGAGAGATGCTCACATGACTGCTCAAGCAGAAAAGAAGAGTTGAGAGGTGCTACACAGATTTTAATTAGACTTCCCAAATGAAAAATTATGAATAATTATTAATTAATTAATCAGTAGTATGTTGCAAGTATATCGTTCATCCTGATGAATACATTTAGTCAGTCAAAAGGTTACTCAACTCCAAGCAGGGCTGGCCCAAGCCTCTATGGGGCCCTAAGCAAAATTTGGTTTGGGGGCCTTCTTTTTCTGCTAATAATGTGGACTACTGTAATCAACAGTCAGATGATCAGATCATTCACCCACCTAATATAAACTCATTGCAACTCTAGACTCTGACAGTCCTGTTTACATTACCCTATATGTATATATCATCTAGTGTCAAACTCATTTTCTTATCGGGCCACAACAAGCTCATGAATGTCCTCACAAGGCCATGGCAGAATGTATTGATAAAACTATTAACAAACCGCTAAAATATAGCTTTCTCTGCATTTGACGACTACTTCTAAAAATTAAATATTTTATGTTTGAGTAATTTGACATTAGAAAAATAAAAACTGATTTGAATGATAAATTAATATTGAAGCACACAACTCTTTCTGTTCTGTTTCTGTGGCCCTCTAGAGCACATTCTAGAGGGCCACAGAAATGGTTTTGGTGGGCTGGATTTGGCCCGCGTGCCTTGAATTTGACACATGTGCTGTAGTGGTACTAAAAGTAACAAAATAAAACAAAAAAATGTCCTGCTCATGCAGGATCACTCAGGTAAATGTTCCAAAATATATCCTGATGCATGCTCAAAATATGCTTCCAAAATATGGATCTGAATCTGTCTCTGTCAATATTTTGGCTGGAAGGACAGACAAAATGTGATTGTTTCCAGTGATACTTTTCTAAAAAAAATAATAGATCAGCTAGTTCATCAACAAAGTCATCCCTGTCTCTCGCAGCTTCTTGTAACAGGTTGTACCATGGGGTGTTGCAATTGGTCTAAGCCTCCATAAAAGGGAAGCTGGCAGTGTTGTTGGGAGGGTGCCAGTTTCCGGTGGGTGGCCAGGTGTTTGCCAGGTTCACAATTAATGATGTATTGTGTATTACAATACACTGTAGGATACTAAAAGCTTTTCAAGTTGTTTTCAATTAAATTGTTTTTAAGTATTATGTGTCTTATATTTTAGGAACAGAAACCTGAAGGAAAGCTGCAGAGAGCCTTCCAGTGGACCTTTCTCTCCCTGAAAGGGAAGCTCAGCTCTCCAGCCCTGGAATGACCTGAAGTTTTCAAAGATTACTTTTCCAGGACTTAAAAAAAACTGCATGTGTGTGTGCATACACAGCACAAAAAATATAAAGAAATTATTGATGTGGTGTATACAGAAGGCTCAGGATTGTGTGTGTATATGTGTTAAAATATGAAATGTATTGAAATATACATTTATTCATATGCCATACTATATGTCTGTCTTTGGTAAAGAACATAAAACAAAGTATTTTAGCATGATATCATGTATTTTTAATGTGTGAAAGCATCCTGTATCATAACTACATGTTTGTAACAAACCAAACTATGTGAAAATTGGGTAAAGATTCAGAGAGTTTGGACTATTTTAGTTGGTCTGATGGTTTTGTTGGGCCATAATCCGGAGGTTTGGAACTCAAGCATGCTTTTTGGGAACTTAAGAGAGACATTTCTAGCTGAACTTGTAGATCCATTTTCTCTGTAAAGTTAAGGAACATCGGCCACACCTGTCATCAAAGAACAGGAAACTGAGGCTATAATTCACACGGGCTTACCAAAACTTGACAATAAGAGTTTGGAAAACCCCTGCCTGGTCTGAAGGTTCTCAATTCACTGGACTCCAGGCCTCCACAGTCACCAGATCTAAATCTAATCCAGCACTTTTGAGATCTGGTAGAACAGAAGATTCATATCATGGAAGGTGTACCTAATAAAGTGGCCAATGAGTGTACACTTGTGTAAGTAACATGGATGTTGGTCGGTTGAGAAAACAAGACAATCTAATCGGTTTCGTGGAGGTTTAATATTAGTTAATGTAGTGTTTTTCCACACCTGTATGCCATTTTGAGAAAAAGTTGTTTTAAAATCCAGAATAATCATTTAAAACTGGCACTCATTTAGCAAGCCATTAGCCTAACCTGGATAAAGGTTTTGTCCTTTTTTATATACTCTGTGATCTATGACTGATGCCATTGATAAGGTACTAACTATTGATAGTTATTAGACAGAAAATCACTTAAAAAATGACCAGACTTGGTCATCAAGGCAGGTTGTCTAAGATATTAGAGGCAGGTATTAAAATGATTTAATCTTAATAATATTAAGTTTTCAATCTATAAAAGACCGTCTTAAATATAGGCTTAAAAATAGCTAAAATTGACAGTTTCTTTTTGTTTTAATGCAGCTCAGAATGCCTTGTTTTAGTCTAGTTTGTGCATGTGAATAAGGATTGAACAATTAATTAATTAAAAGAACTCTAGTTAAATAGAAAATAGTCTTATTGAATAATAATGAAGCTGAATTATGTCTGTTTTAGTTAGAGTTAAAACATTTGGGTGGGTGACACCCATCTGAAGAGAGGATGTAAAATGTGTTGAATAAAATTTGGTGGGAATGAAACTATCAGCATCATTCAGGACAGATCTATAAGAAGTTTGTTTTCTTTTCCCATAAAACTTTAAAAACATGCATTTTTCCTTAAATAAAGCTGTTTCAATCTGCCTAATCCCACAGTATAAATTTAATATATACAGAAGACTCAAAATAGTCGTAGAATCACAGCTTTTTTTTTTTTTTAATCATTTTGCAAAGACTGTGGCTTTTATTTTCTTTAATTAATTTGGGATAAAACTGAAGTAAGTTAAAGCAGGATCATGAATGCTTTTCTGTAATAGATTTACTTTTTATAGGAATAGCAAAGTTCTGTATGTTCTGTGAGAAAGCTCAATAGCCTCGATAGAACTTGATTGTCTTTTGGGTAGCCAGTTCTTCTATAACTGTAAATTCGTGTTGCCCGGAATGGTGTCTGTGGTGTTCCAGACACAGTAATAAGTAATCTCGATTTACGGTTGTTTTCACCATTGGGGGCACTCTGGGCTGCGTACGTGCGAGACGAGTGTTTTCCGTGTGTGGCTGGTTTTCAGTTCCGGTTTTTGGGAATAAAGGTTGCCACGTGCTTTTCCAGTTGTCTGCTTGAAGATAGAGTTTTTTTGTATTCGACTACCATACACAACAGAATTTTGGCAACGAGGATGGGATCTTCAAGTTGGAAGGCACCGAGTCTGCAGACGGCGCGTCTCCATAGAGGCAACACGGGACGGTAAAAGCCGAGCGTTTGGTGAGTGAAAGGACCGCCGAACCCGAGCTACAAAATGGCATTTGGGAAGCCAGAAGATTTTCACTATGAGGAAAGTGAGGAAAGTTTCGACAACTACCGCGAACGTCTTGAGCAGTATTTTGCTGCAAACAACTTGGACACTAAAGAGGAGAAAACTAAGTCGGTGTTTCTCACGGTGGTGGGGAAAAGATCCCATAGCTTGCTGATGGATTTATGCCCTCCGGATAAACCGTCGGAGAAAAGCTATGAAGAGTTGGTAGATCTGCTGCAGAGACACTACGTACCAAAGACGAACTTTATTGCAGAAAGGTGCAAGTTTCACGGAAGAAACCAAAAAGATAATGAAACAATCAGTGAGTACGTGGCTAGTTTACGAAAATTAGCAGCTACATGTAAGTTTGGAACTTTCTTAGATGAAGCCCTGCGTGATAGATTCGTCTGTGGGGTAAAGAGCAGTGAGCTGAGAGATCGGCTGCTCAGCACCGCGCACACTAAAGACTTGACGCTGCCGCTGGCTGTAGAAATGGCGCTCTCCTTTGAGGTAACTAGGGACAGTGCACAGCAGTTTGCACAGAAAGCTTCCAAGGCTCATGTTGTGGAAAAGAAAGCTAAAACAAAATGCCGCGAAGCTGGGAACAATACAGCTACCGGGAAGCCCTGTTATCGTTGTGGTGGAAAAAGTCACAACCCGAATGACTGCAGGTTTAAAGAAAGCGAGTGCCACGAGTGTAAAAAAAAGGGACACATTGCCAAAGCCTGTCGCACTCGCAAGGAGGGAGGCCGTTTGAGTACGAGCAAGGGAACTATGCATCTGGATATTAAGAGGTGACCCAGCGCTCTCAAGCAGCGGTCCTGCCATGATGTCAGCGCTCTCCAACAGCAGGATGTCTGCAGCTGGCTTGATCCGCCATACCCGGTTGAAGGTGCGCCCCGGCATGCAGATCCAGGCAAGAGGCACAAGTTTAAAAGGGATCCAGACAACGTCCAAATTCTGTCACATCCAGTCAGAGAAGACAGAGCAGCCAGTGATGTTGTGGGTCGGGGCAAGATGGAAGCGGCACCAAACTCTAACACTGTTCCAGATCTGACATTGGACAGTCCAGATTTTGGTCTGTTTGAAATGAACACAGGTAATGGTGACATTGTAAAACCTTATTATGTGTATGTCAGTGTAAATGGTTCAAGAGTGAAGATGGAACTAGACACTGGTGCCGCAGTGTCAGTGATATCTGAAAAGCTGTATAAGCGCAGATTTAAATCGGTCAAACTCAGTTCAGCAAACTGTGTACTTAAGACGTACAGCCAAGAGTCATTACAGCTGATGGGAAAATTTTTGGCAAAAGTAAAATGTCAAGAAACCACAAAAAAACTAGAACTGTTAGTAGTAAAAGGAAAAGACCCTGCTTTGATGGGTAGAGACTGGATTAGCCAGTTGAAGCTAGACTGGTCGCAGGTGAATAGAGTGGCTCCGGAAACGGTGGAAGATGTATGTGCTCAGTATGCATCAGTGTTCAACCCTGCGTTAGGCAAGTTGAAGGGTATTAAAGCCAAACTACATGTTGCTCCAGAAGCAGTGCCAAAGTTCCATAAACCCAGAAATGTTCCCTATGCATTAAGAGAAGTGGTGGAAAAGGAACTGGCTAAATTGGAGGCAGAAGGAGTTCTTTCGCCCACTAGTTACAGTGAGTGGGCTGCTCCAATCGTGTGCATACTTAAAAAGGATGACAGCGTGAGATTATGTGGAGACTACAAGGTCACCATAAATCCATGGTTAAATGTGGATCAGTATCCACTTCCAAAAACACAAGATCTGTTTGCAAAATTAGCAGGAGGTCAGAAATTCACCAAACTAGACTTATCCCAGGCTTACCA
>NC_051434.1:20486076-20490262 GCF_001649575.2 Kryptolebias marmoratus
GTGATGCATCTCCTTATGGTGTTGGTGCTGTAATCAGTCACCAAATGAAAGATGGAAGCGAAAGGCCGATTGCCTTTGCATCAAGAATGCTAACTAAGACAGAACAAAACTACTCCCAGATTGAAAAAGAAGCACTTGGTTTAGTGTTTGGGGTTATGAAGTTTCATGACTACCTTTATGGAAGGAAATTCATTTTGGTGACGGACCACAAACCATTGCTAAAAATTTTGGGACCAAAAACAGGTGTGCCTACACTAGCGGCTGCTAGATTGCAAAGGTGGGCTCTAATCCTAGCTGCATACAAGTACGAGATTCAGTACAAAAGATTTGAGCAACACAGCAATGCAGATGTCGTTGAAACCAAATGTGGATGTGGTGTCAAACCCTATTTACAAAGTATCTTACCTTGATGAGTTACCTATCACTGCAAGAGAGATAGCAAAAGAAACAGACAAAGATCCTGTCTTAAAGGTAGTGAAACAGTTGGTGTTAACGGGCTGGCCTAAACATGTACAGGATGAACTGCTGAAGCCATATTTTCAGAGGCGTTTTGAGATTACCGTAGAAGACGATTGTCTGCTGTGGGGTTACGAGTGGTGATTCCTAAGAAATTAAGGGATCAGTTGATTTCTGAACTACATGAACACCACTGGGGAATAGTAAAGATGAAATCACTTGCCAGAAGTTTATTCTGGTGGCCAGCAGTAGATGAGTGCATTGAACAGGAAGTCCGGGATTGTACCATTTGTCAAAAGCAGCGAAGTATGCCTTGTACTGCACCAGTGCATAAATGGAAATGGGCTGCCAGCCCCTGGGAGAGAATCCATCTTGATTTTTCTGAGGACCACAAACAGATGTTCCTGGTAGTGATGGATGCCTATGCTAGATGGCCAGAGATTATTCCTATGCATACAACTACTTCAGTCAAAACCATTGAAGCACTGAGAAATTTGTTTGCTGCTTATGGGTTACCAAAAGAAGTTGTAACCGATAATGGTCCCCAGTTTGTTTCACAAGAGTTTGAGGCATTCCTAAAAAAAAATGGTGTGCAGCACATTAAGTCACCTGCATACCATCCTGCCAGCAATGGATTAGCAGAGCGCTTAGTCCAAAATCTTAAGAAGTCACTAACAAAGAATCGAGCCGTAGGTGGTATGACACTTGAGCACTGTGTTGCAGATTTTCTTTTAGGGTACCGAAACACACCCCATACAACCACAGGAAAAACTCCTGCGGAGCTATTTCTAAAACGACAGGTTCGAACAAGATTGTCACTGATCAGACCCCAATTCTCTCAGAGAATGCAAAACAAAACAGAACCATCTCTTCCACGTGTTAGAGTTTTCACCGTAGGTCAACCTGTATTGGTTAAGAATTACAGGGGAGGGGAGAAGTGGTTGAATGGTGTTGTACAAGAAATCTTGGGTCCTGTGTGGAAGTGAATGGGAAGTGTGTTAAGAAACATGTAAATCAGATTCTGATTCTGGGTGTAAATGGAAATCCAGCTCATTTGACACAAACGGACTCTAGTTCTGTACACTTTTGGAATGGTGATGATCTCGATACAACCAACGGTGTGGAGGAACAGACAGTGGAAAAAACTGTTGGGAGTCAACCAATAGACTTGCCACCATCTGCAGTCGAAAGGAACACTCGCCCAGTGAGGAACCGGCGACCTCCTGATAGACTGAACTTGAAACTGCGACTTTAAATAAAGTAAAAAAAAAAAAAAAAAAAAGGAGAGAAAGAAAGTGTTTCTTGATTTCCAGTTAATTGAAGGGTTGGAAAAAAAAAAAAAAAAAGAAAAATGTTCTATGATTGAGAAGTAATGATGTTACAGGGGAGGAGCTGTGGTGTTCCAGACACAGTAATAAGTAATCTCGATTTACGGTTGTTTTCGCCATTGGGGGCGCTCTGGGCTGCGTACATGCGAGACGAGTGTTTTCCGTGTGTGTCTGGTTTTCAGTTCCGGTTTTTGGGAATAAAGGTTGCCACGTGCTTTTCCAGTTGTCTGCTTGAAGATAGAGTTTTTTTGTATTCGACCACCATACACAACAGTGTCCAGTTTTCAACTTTTTGTTTTTTAATACTTCAAAGTAGTGGCTCCAGTTTCCATCGCTGTCTGCTCCAAAACCAAACACGTGGACCTAGAAACACAATCAAGTGAATTTTTTTCAGTGGGTTCAGTAGTGGTCTTTTCCTGCTCTAAAAGATGGCAATTTAAAACTATTCTGGAGCAGTCACAACAACTTTGGAGGGTCAAAAACAAAAAACACATAATAAAACAAAATTAGAATGCATATCACCCTCTGCCTTCCATGGCAGAGTTTAAAACTGAGATCATCTTATGATGATAAGGGACAGAGTTATAGATGTTTTGGTCAAACCTGGTAGATGACATTATGGCCATTTTTTTCAAGATCTTGCATGATCTGTCAGCGCTTGATGTATGTATTAAGGATGACTTTCAGCTACTACCACACAAAATCTAGTCCAATAAAAGTAAAATTGAGCCATTTTAGTGGTGGTTAAAGTTGTTTAGATGTTGCACACTTTCAGATTGGGTTGACAAAAGTTAATTAGCTGTAATGATTGCTTTCTAAAACTTTCATTAAATTATGTCCAGTAGTTCTAGAGATATTTCACTAACAAACAGGCAGAGTTGACTCCAATAGTTTTAAAGTTTTAAAACAGCCCATTTAGCACTCTGAATATAAGTAGGTAGTGACTCTCAACTCTCAAATTTTTGCTCAGTATGTGTAAATTGGCTGACTTAAAGCCATATTTTTGTTTGTTAAAGTTGTTTGTTTGTGGTAGCCATCTTGAATTGAATTAACTCCAAATGTGTGTCAGTAAGAGATGTACATCCAGTGATCAATTTCTGAGAGTTTTAATAAAGTCCATTTAATTAATCTCGAGATATTTTGCTAACTCTACAAACAAACAAACAAACACACAGAGATAGACAAAAACATTATTTTATTAGACAGCTGGTCATAATGATGGTCATACTTGAAGGTCTTGAAAATCACATGTTGTTTTTATATCAAAGATCTCATTCAGAAACAGGGAACTTCATAGCATTCTCAGAAGAAACAGTCATATGAATTTACCTCATCACACATGTGAAGAGCGAGAATCAATGTCATAAAGCCAGTGGATGGATAATCTCCCTTCTTTTTCAGCCACACCACATGAGCATGCTTCATCTGAAAGCTGGATTGACCACCATCACCTGGAATAAATCAGTAGCTTTCAGTTTATTGAACTTTATTCTTTGCAAAAAAAAGTTTATTTCATTCTATACCATACTCACCAAATCTTTGTTAGCTTTTATTGTAGACTTTACACTTGCATATGATCTGTTGAAAACAGCATGAGATGGCTTAAAATTATATAAATAAATAAATACTGTACATACATGCATACATTTCTTACATACATATACAGGGGTTAGACAATGAAACTGAAACACCTGGAACATCCCTTTCAGACAGCTTCCTCTTGCGTCCACAGTTAATCCTGTTGGGTGTAGTTCGTCCATCTCGGTGGTATGCTGACATTACCCTGGATACCGTGGCTCTTGATACATCACAAAGACTTGCTGTCTTGGTCACAAATGCGACAGCAAGACGTGCACCAACAATTTGTCCTCTTTTGAACTCTGGTATGTCACCCATAATGTTGTGCGCATTGCAATATTTTGAGCCAAACTGCTCTTACCCTGCTAATTGAACCTTCACACTCTGCTCTTACTGGTGCAATGTGCAATTAATGAAGAATGGCCACCAGGCTGGTCCAATTTAGCCATGAAACCTCCCACACTAAAATGACAGGTGTTTCACTTTCATTGTCTAACCCCTGTAGGTCATGCATGCAAAAATACATACATGCATTAAAAAAAACACATACATACATACAGTGGCGGCTCCAGAGATTTTTTTCTGCAGGTGCTAAGCATTTTATTGAGGGTCCTATGAAGGATTATTTGTTCTTACAGTTCTCAACACACAGAGACGCAAGCACAAACATATATAATCACACACTCACACACACACACACTCACACATATATATACATACAGGATTTTCCCCAGAAAAGAGGTTAAGCCTGGTGGTAGGTAGCCATTTGCCGACCGCCGGCCGATTGCCAGCCGACCGTGGTTTAATAAAAAAAAAAAAAAGAT
>NC_051434.1:20490452-20501746 GCF_001649575.2 Kryptolebias marmoratus
TTTGAAATACTTTTTAAAACAAAAATACAATTAAAATAAATACAAATTGTTTGTACCTAATTGTACCAAATTTAATTAACATAAAAAAAAAAAGTGTAAACAAGGCACCAACACACGTCTCACGTCAAGGCCAATGAATAACAACAGAGAACTCTGAAAAATAGACAGATGCTGTGTCAGGATCGGGGGACACGGAAAAGAACCCTGAGTGCAGACTCATAGTAAAAAAAGAAACTGATTTATTAACTAAGGAAAAATAACAAAACAAATGCTGACGGGGCAGCAAACAAAAACAGAACGAAAACCAATAAGCACAGGGGAACAAAACATCAGGGAACTAAGGCACGGAGACAGCTACAACCAACCAAGGAAAAACAATGAACCAGCGGTTAGTGAGAGAAGTGACCGGGTTTTTGAATACTGAGGGTGACGAGGTAAGTAAAAACAGGTGAGTGGAGATAATTATGGCCAGGTGGAGATGGGCGTGGCAAGGAGGGCAAAAAGAGTGACGGGGGAGGCGTGAACTACTGAGCAGGAACATAAACAGGAAAGAACCAAACTAAAAACAATCACAAGACTAAATAAAGAAAACAAAACCAAAAACATAAAAAAAACCAAATCCTCACATGCTGTACTGTACTGTGCTTTTTGTGGCACAGGCTGCATGTTGAATCACTACATGTAACAACAAAACAAAGCATATCTAATGCTGAATTTAATAGCATTATTTTACTGTTAAACAAGGATAAATTAGCATGCGTCATATTAATATTTTCAGTATGTACAAAACATGCTTACCATATTCGGTCTTGTAAAGCCACCTGCTCAATTTCAGGTCAACTAACCATTGTGGTCTATAAACACTCCTTTTTATCAGCTGCAGCAGTGATCTCATTCCGTGAGTTTTGACTCGTTTTAATATCTTTGTGATCTCTCATAGAGGGATCCTATAAATGCTGATACAGGTGAACCTGCTCCACTAGAACACTGGAATCGGCCATTTTGAATGGAGCACGGCCCGCACGAAATTACCAAAACTGGGAGGTACACGACTGCGACGCGACACTGCGCAGGGCCTTCACACAGGGGCGGGGCCAGCGCAATTGTGTCACTGCACACCCTCATCCGGTGCTCAACGCGTCAATTTGATGCAGGTGGGAAAAAAAGTATATAAAAAATGACGTATTTTACAATAAACAAGCGGAGCTTAGCCTGGCGGCGGGAGAGGGAAAGTCTGGCGGCTCACCAAGCTTATAATACACTGGGGGAAACCCTGATATAAGCACTTTGCTGATCATAAAATGGGACGTATATGAAAGAAGTGACTGTATGTGCATATTGCTGAAAGGTTATTGAAATAGGAGAAACATGGTTCATTGTTTTGCCAGACTGTTTTTTTTCTGTAAGTAGTGACTAGATTTACCCTGTTTATACAGGTTGGTTTTTATTTTGACGTGAAATAATATGAGCGCCAGTTGTTGGAACGGAACTGACTGACTGAAAGAGGGGTTGTGTTAAGGTTTTTTATTGTTAAAATATTACCAATATTTTGAGTTATTCACAAGAAAAGATAAGACTGTTATGTCTGTTGTGTTGTAATAAATACCAGAGAGTGTTCTTTATAAAACAAAAATATGGTAATTTAAACTGGACCGGGACGCAGTGGAGGGACTGACTGCACTCAGGGGTGAGACAAAATGTCCCATAAGATTGCAAGACAAAGAAAAAAAAAATCACATGTGAATGCCATTACCAAGCTCAGTTACTCTGTGAACGTCTTCCAAAAAGACTGATTGGCCTTAAGTGTACTGCAACAGTCTTCATTGAAAGGATTCAGTGTAGCAGTCTTCTCGATTCAGACTCTCAAGTAACCACAGTGTCAAAGTCCTTTCGTGACAGGAACCTTTCAAGTCAGACAATTTTTCCCATCCAGTATCTGCTGGATATTGAAGGTGCTGGTGGTCAGGAAGTACCCTATCTGGGATATATATACCTGCAACCATCAATTTCCCTGAAGGTGTCATGGGGAAATCAGCTGAAGTTAAAACACTTATTCTTGTGGTTCCAGATCACAGAACAAATATGGATTTCCCCTTGCTGATAGGGACTAATACCCTGGATATATCGTACAAAACAGCTAGCTCAGCACAATCATGTCTTACATCCATCACCCTCCACTTGTGAAGCATTTTTATCACAGATTTAAAACCCGTCAACAGAATGGTTGAGTGGGGAAAGTGAAGCTGCATCATTGTTCCTGCAGGGCAAAAAATTCCAATAACTGAATATGCAAGGAAGGTCACAACAACATCTGACACAACCCTGTAAGTCATGTAATGAACTTATTACTGTCTTTAAATAAAAGGCAGCACACCCCTGCGGCTCGACCTTTCAATCAGGCGAACTTTATGGCAGACAGCTGTGACATCAGCCCCCATGCCAAGAGTTCCACCCTCCGGCGGCGGGAGGTGATGATATGCAAACCGAGCTGCATTCAGCTCTGGACACAGGAGAAGTGCGCCAAAGAAGAGGAGCTACTGCACATGTTCAACTTTTAACGAGAGTCTATAGGCAAAGATTTTTGTGCCCCAGGGCAGAAATACGTCACCAACCAGACGAACGAAACAACTTTACTTATCATTAACTAGAAAATATTTATCTTACACAACTAAAAATGTGTATACATATATTTCAAAATATTTTTATTTTATTATTTTATTTTTATTTTATTTTTTTTTTTACGTCCTATTCAAGGTAATGTGAGTGGTGTGGCGGCACTCTTGTGCCCTCTATCGGCCAGCCGCAACTGACCTTTGTTATTGACCTGGAGGAAAACTAAAAAAGTAGATGAGTTCAAATACTGGGGTGTTGTTTTGGACTCTCATCTTAAATTTGAGGCTCATATAAGGAATGTATCTAGAACCATGAAACCAATCTGAACTGTTTTTATGTCATGAAATCATGTCTACCATTAAAGGCTGCCTAGTTGTACATACATGCTAGGATTCTGTAACATCTTTCCTATTTTGGAAGAGACAAAACAATTCAATCTGCCATAAAACTTGTGAGGACATTGCATAAACAAGCTCTGAAAGTCTTAGCTCAAAAACCAATGAAGTGGCACCCTTGCAAACTGCAGGACAAAAATAATCTCCAAAACCTTTTATAGTCCTATGAAATTTTCTTGTATAACATTGACTTTTAAATGTCTCAGTGGTCTTGTTCCAGAGCTAGTAAATAAAATGATTTTAAAATCCAGCAAAACTGACCCACACACCCTGAGAAGTGGAGTTTCAGTAATGTAAGAAGACTTAAAGCTGGAAATTTCTCATGTAAACCATGAAGCTGCAGGTGCTCTTGCAACTGAATAAAGACCACCTTCTCTAAAAGTTTTGAAAGGAGGGGCAATTTGGAAATTGGCCTAAAGTTTGAGAGAACAATAGGATCCAAGTTGATCTTTTTATAAAGAGGTTGGACCACAGCATGTTTAAAAGCAGCTGGAACACAACCTAAAGAAAGAGAGGTGTTGACAAAATTTTGAAGCCAGAGACCTACAGCACTAAAAATCTCCTTTCTTAATTGAGGACGAATAATGCCACTGTCATAATAGGCTTAACTAAACTTTTAACCCACATGCAAGAACACCATGCAGAAGAGAGATGAAAAAAGATAATCATTTATCAGCAAAAAAAACGAAAAGAAATGGGTCGAGGTCCGGTCCGGGAGCCAGGCTGCTGAATGATCAGCGCGCTGGAGAAAACAACAACAGAGATGGTGAGTTTGCGGTCGTCGGAAAAAAGGAAACTTAACTTTTGAACGGTGAGTAGGAATAGCTTACTTGGTCGGAGTTAGTTTTGGAACGGGGGGGAGGTAGGTGTTGATCCGGGGTCTCCTTTGGTTCTGGGAAGTCCTTCCAGTGGTCAGGGGTGCGAAAGGGTTCTTTGGTGCGTCGGAGGAAGCTCGGAGGAGGGGCGGCGCAGGAGGGCGGACAGGTTGGCAGCGGCTTGGAAGCGTGGCGGCCGAGAAGAACAGGAAGGAAGAGAGGCTCAATAATCAGAAATGAGAGTGGGGTCCAAAATAAAGGAACCAGGGACCCAGAGGCGGTCCTCCGGACCGTAGCCCTCCCAATCAACTAGGTACTGCCACCCACGGCCCCGTTGACGGGCGTCCACGAGCCGGCGAACGCTATAGGCGGGGTGACCACCCACATCCATGGCGGGAGGAGGGGGCTCGGAAGAAGGGCACAAGGTGCTGGTCTGAACTGGCTTTATTTGAGACACGTGAAAGGTCGAATGGATGCGAAGGGTGGCCGGGAGACGGAGACGGAGACGGACAGCAGAGGGACTTATGATGGACTCCACCTCAAAAGGACCGATGAACCTGGGAGAGAGTTTTTTGGACATAGACTTAAGGTGAACATTCTTAGTGGATAACCAAACCTTTTGTCCTGGTTCGTAGGCTGGAGCGGGGATCCGTTTACGGTCGGCAAACCTCTTATTACGGAGAGAGGTGTGGTTGAGGGCATCTGTGGCGATTCTCCAGACGTTCCTGCAACGGCGAATGTGGTGACAGACAGACGAGACAGAGATAAGAGATTCGTCAGAGTTAAGCAGAGGTGGTTGGTAACCTAAAGATGCTTCGAAAGGAGATAAGCCAGTAGCGGCAGATACATGACTATTGTGGGCATATTCTACCCAGGGAAGATACTGGCTCCAATCCGATGGGTTGGTTGAAGTGAAGCAGCGAAGAGTAGACTCCAGTTCCTGATTTAGCCGCTCCACCTGACCGTTCGACTGGGGATGATATCCGGACGTTAACACCACCTTAGCATTAAGAGCAGTACAAAACTGTTTCCAAACCGACGAAGTAAACTGAGGACCTCTGTCAGATAGGATCTCTATAGGGATCCCATGCAAATGAAAGACATGTTTGAACAGGAGCTGGGCAGTCTGGAATGCAGTTGGAAGTTTTCTTAGTGCGACTAAGTGGCAGGCCTTAGAGAAACGGTCAATGATAGTGAGTATTGAGGTCATACCTTTGGATGGTGGGAGGCCGGTGACAAAATCGATGGCAACGTGTGACCAGGGGCGTCTCGGAGTGGGAAGTGGTTGTAAGAGTCCCGACGGAGGTTGATGTAGTGGCTTGTTACGTGAGCAGACTGTACATGCTTGGACGAACTCCTTAACATCCTTATGGACGGATGGCCACCAGAACCTGCAATTTATTAAGGAAATGGTTCGGCTGGTACCTGGGTGTCCGGAGAACTTAGACGAGTGGATCCAGTGCAGGAAACGGGCTCGGACAGCTGAAGGGACGTAAATCCTGTTGGGAGGACAGTTCTCGGGGGTTGGTTCAGAGCCTTGTGCTTGTTTGATTATGTCCTTCATCTCCCAGGTCACAGCGGCCACCGTACAGCTGGGGGGCAGAATACTGGCGGGAGTCCTCTCCGAGTCATCTGGTGCATATAGGCGAGACAGCGCATCTGGCTTTATGTTACGGGTACCTGGACGATAGGAAATAGAGAGATTGAACCTTGAGAAAAACAGAGACCAGCGGGATTGTCGTGGGTTTAATCTTTTAGCCGAGTGGAGATAGGAGAGGTTTTTGTGATCCGTCCAGACCAACACTGGATGTTCCGCCCCCTCCAACCAGTGCCTCCACTCCTTCAAAGCCAACTTTATGGCTAACAGTTCCCAGTCTCCCACATGGTAGTTCCGTTCAGGCGGTGACAATCTGCGTGAAAAGAAGGCACATGGATGAGTCTTATTATCAGAGCTAGAAACCTGGGAGAGGACTGCTCCAACCCCCGTGTCAGAAGCATCCACCTCCACGATGAATTGTCTGCTGGGATCAGGGTGAACGAGAACCGGTGCCTTGGAAAATAGGGACTTCAGTCTCTTAAAGGCTGCCTCAGCAGCTGGGGACCACAGAAACTGAATCTTTGTAGAGGTGAGAGCGGTTAGCGGTTGGGCAGTCTGACTATAGTTTCGAATGAAACGTTGATAGAAGTTTGCAAAACCTAAGAACCTTTTCAGTTGATTACGTGTCTCGGGGGTAGGCCAATCCAGGACCGCCTTTATCTTCTCCTCCGTTGGCCTTACCTGTCCGCCCTCAAGGATGAAACCAAGAAAAGAAACAGATGGTTTGTGGAATTCACATTTCTCCGCTTTAACGTATAGCTTGTTTTCTAGGAGCCTTTGCAAAATGAGACTGACATGATGTTTGTGTTCGGCCAGGGATTTGGAGTAGATAAGGATGTCATCTAGGTAGACAAATACAAAAATGTTTAGAAAGTCTCGCAGGACGTCATTTACCAAAGCTTGAAAACAGGCAGGTGCATTAGATAGCGCAAACGGCATGACTAAATATTCAAAGTGTCCTATGGGTGTTTTAAAGGCAGTTTTCCACTCATCTCCCTGTTTGATTCGAAGGAGGTGATAGGCATTGCGCAGATCTAATTTGGTGAAAACAGTAGCCCCATGAACAGGTTTAAAAGCTGATGACAACAGAGGTAATGGGTACTTGTTTTTGACTGTGATCGGATTTAAACCCCGATAATCAATACAGGGTCTGAGCGTCCCGTCTTTCTTACCCACGAAGAAAAAACCTGCCCCCAATGGTGAGGAGGACTGGCGGATAATCCCAGCAGCAAGCGATTCTTTGATGCATTTCTCCATGGTTTCACGCTCTGGGCGTGAGATGTTATACAGGTGGCTGGAAGGCAATGGTGCTCCGGGCAATAAATCTATGGAACAGTCGTACGGATGGTGCGGGGGAAGTGAACAGGCCTTTGTCTTGTTAAACACGGATGCGAGGTCATGGTATTCTGCTGGGACGGATGAAACATCTGGAGGATCACCCTCATGTCTCACCGCCAGGGTGGGACCCGTGGGACAGCAGAACGGAGACAGGAAGAATGACAGTGGGTAGACCAGGATTCGACATGTTTCTTGGACCAGCAAAGGTGAGGATTGTGTAAGGTTAACCAGTCAAAACCTAAAACGACAGGAGAGTTGGAAGAGGGGAAAACACAAAATGAAATATGTTCCCTGTGATTACCAGAAATAACAAGGAGCAGAGGCTTTGTTTTGTGTGTGATTTGGGGCAAAAACCTTCCGTCCAGAGCAGATACTCAGAGGGGGGTAGGCAGTGGGATGGGTTCTATGGAGAGTTGTTTGACAAGTTCGCCATCAATGAGGGTTCGTTCACAACCCGAGTCTATCATCACTGAAAGAGGAATATGTTGGTTACTGTAAAACAGTTCTGCAGAGAAAGTCAGGCGGGGAGAAGGGTTTTCAGTATTCTGACCCACCAGGTTCCCCGTTTCGACTGGTGGGTCTAATGGTTTAACTTCTTTGGACAACGAGCGATGAAGTGACCAGAATCGCCACAATACAAACAGAGACGACTGGTCATGCGCTTCTGACGCTCCTCGGGAGAGAGCCGGGTATGCCCAACCTGCATGGGCTCCGGTTCGTCTCTGCAACTTATAGCCCTTTTCTCGTCTTCTAGATCTGATTCTGTTATCTAAACGAATAGTTAACTTGATCAGATCCTCGAGGCTGTCTGGTTCCTCGAGTGTTGTTAGTTCGTCCTTTATAGATTCATTTAAGGCATGGAAATAGGCGCTCTTTAACGCGGGAGGATTCCAATTGGAAGCTGCTGCTTTAATACGGAAATCAATGGCGAACTCTGAAACTGATCTCTGTCCTTGTTTTAAATTCCACAGATCTCGAGAATTTGCCGTCTTGTCAGGGTCGTAACAGAAAACTTGTTTAAATTCCTTCAAGAAATCCACAAAAGAGCAACCAAAATTGGTGGGGTCGGGGAACTTTGCTTCTGCCCAGTCTAATGCTTTTCCTGATAGGTGCGAGAGCATAAAAGCAATCTTAGCGCCGTCATGACTGAAACTTTGGGGTGAATAATTAAATACCAATGAACATTGTAGAATGAATCCCCTGCACTTACTTGGTTCACCGTCAAACCTTTCTGGAGGACGGATCTCGGAAAACCTGGTGGATCAACTGGAGCTGGATCTGGTGCAGGGGTAGGAACAGGTGCTGTTGCTGGAGATTGTTGGGGAGACATACGCAAAAAGTAAGCAATTTCTTGCAAACGTTGATTAGTCTCTGTCTGATTGGCACTTAATTTCCTTAAAACAGATTCATGTGTTTCCAAAGTTGTTTGCTGGTCTGACAGCGCTCTCCTGATGGCGTCTGCTGGGCTAATTTGTGGGCCAGAGTGTTCTGTCATGATGGGCTTAACTAAACTTTTAACCCACATGCAAGAAAACCATGCAGAAGAGAGATGAAAAAAGATAATTATTTATTAGCAAAAAAAATGAACAGAAATGGGTCGAGGTCCGGTCCGGGAGCCGGGCTGCTGAATGTTCAGCGCGCTGGAGAAAACAACAACGGAGATGGTGAGTTTGCGTTCATCGGAAAAAAGGAAACTTAACTTTTGAACAGTGAGTAGGGAGAGCTTACTTGGTCGGAGTTAGTTTTGGAACGGGGAGGAGGAAGGTGTTGATCCGGGGTCTCCTTTGGTTCTGGGAAGTCCTTCCAGTGGTCAGGGGTGCGAAAAGGTTTTTTGGTGCGTCGGAGGAAGCTCGGAGGAGGGGCGGCGCAGGAGGGCGGACAGGTTGGCAGTGGCTTGGAAGCGTCGGGGAAGCAGACGGACTGCCAATTGGACTTGAGCTGGAGATCGGAGTTCTACTCTCACCGGTGGGTGTGGGGGCTCGGGCATCTGTGGGGTAAAGCCCACGGCGTCACAAAGAAACAACGAGAACCAGGTCAAGTGCTACGGAGATCACCTGAGGGGAACAGAAGCCACAGGGAAACAAATTACTCTCGGGTCACAAGGAGGCAAGAAACAATGCAAGGTACTCTGAGTCGGCTCGGAGGGGCTGTGAGATACCATCACTGGCAACACTCTGGCGTCCAGGTACTGGCAGTCCGCTTCTCTTAAGCTGCCGGTAACGAGGTGATTGTCCACTGGTGTGAGGATGACGTCAGCTCAGACGCCCTCCTGCCAGCCGACTACAGGACTCCCCCTAGTGGAGAAAAAACCCCAAACAACCCCGGGACCTAACAGCCACCAGGACAATATGAAAATCTCAGTTTACAGACCATCTCTGAAATTTGAGAGATGGACACAAGTTTAAAATGATCTAAAAAGGCAGAGGATACAGGAGATATAGCAGGGTCAAGGGTGCAAAATGAAGATTAATAACCTGACAGCACAAATTTTATCAATACAAATGTTAAAAACCTTTCACACAGTAAGACAGAAGGAATCAGGCAAGATGAATCACAAGGATTCAAAAGAGAGTTCAGAGACTTAAAAAGAACCTGCGGCTTGCTGATGTTCTCAGACATAAAATTAGACTTCTAACAGACTTCTAAGACACTTCCCTTCTAACAGCAGCAGTTAAACAATTTTTGAACATGTCAAAGAAATAGGAAACCTGTCCTTCCTCCATCTTCATTTAGAGCTCCTCAAATTTGGAACAAATTACCAGCAGAAGTAAAACTGTTAGCTAATGTTAGTTTTTAACTCTCAAGTAAAACAGTGGCTGAAACAACAACAAATCTGTCAACACTGATGAGCTCCAGCCCAAAGAGCTGTAAAATGATAATATCCTACTGAGCTATATGTGTTCCTTCAGGTTTTGTTGCATTTCTCCTGAGAACAACCTGTTCTAAAGGAAGTAGAATAGGTCGTGTGTATGTGTATATGTGTGAGTGTACAAGATGAAATGTGTGCTTTGTAATATTTAGTTGTACATAAGTTAAACTTTTGTTAACTTTTAGGGTAAATCTTTCATCAAATGTGGTGTGAATCTTCTTTGTGAGAATATGATTAAAAAGGTTTAAACTTTAAAATAAGTGTTTCCATATGTAATGCGTTGGTTGAGCGTAGGAAGAGAGCTAGCTTAGCATAAAACTCGTGTTACGGTGTAGCTCCAAAAAGAGCGACAGCTTTTTAGTTCCCACGTATTTCTTTATTACAGACTTGAAACCATACAATGCCAGGTCTCCACGGCGCTAAATCTACATTCATACATGAGTATATAGATATTAGTCCATAAATCCGTTACCAAGCATTACAGAGGTTGAGCAGTGGAGTAGCCAAGTGCGTACACACAGCAAGGCTTCAGCTCTGCACTCTTCTTCACAACATACAACATTGTAACTGAACAGAAGAGACGCCATCGTGTGGTGCTAAAAAGGTACTACAACAGCAATATACATATTGACCGTTACACATACTCTTGTGCTTTCTTCATTATAAATACAGCTAACTGTTTAAAAATATATCACAGGAATCACATTAGTTATGCACAACTCTGACAAACCACAAATTCTACAGTCTGTATGTCACAGATATCTGCCAACAGAAAAAGCAGTAAACGAAAAGCATGATTTATTGCTTTTTTAAACTATAGCTAATTAATTTGTATTTTTATTAGCTTTAATAATAGCTGCATGAAGATTTAGAAATCAGATTAGGTTCACTATTGTAAATGTTACCACTGTCTGAGGCATTTCTACCCATAGTTCACCAGCTCTCGAATTGTAAGGTTTTCCTTTCTTCAATAAACCTTAACCCATTTGGTATGTACATATTTACTGTTTTGCTCTTACACTTTGCTGCACAAATGTCAGTGTCTTTTAGCCTCTAACTAGATGTAATTATTGTGACAAAAAGGTATTTGTAGTTGAGCCACACCCAAGTAACCCAGACTCTATATGCTGTGTTTACTGCACATACCACATTATGACGGAATGGGGTTAATGCTCAGCTGTAGGGAGAGATAATTGGCAATGGTTGAGAAAACAATGTCAGGACAAAATGATCTTCACAGCTGTATAAAAATGCCAATCAGTTTCTCTCTCCTGTATGCTGAAGCAAGCTGGGACTCAGTGTTTGTGTTGTTGGTCTACAAAAAAGACCAACACCAGAACATCTTGAATGTTGTGTTCCTTAAAAAATAGACAAATATATTCCTCATTTTTGACCTGCTTGTTTGTGGTCGTGTTTCTGGGAAGAACCTTGTTGTTGTGTCAGGACAGTCAAGAAGGAGCAAACTGATAAAACATAAAAATAAAAACTCACCTTCCAAAGAATCCTGTTAAAAAGGCCTTTTTGAGCCACTGAAGATCTTTGATCTTGAATGCAAACAGCACAAGATGAGTAGTGTTGTCTAAACGTGATGAACTCTCTGGATACATGACACGATGAGTTGTTTTGCTCCCAACATCTTCTTCGTAACCTTTCACCTTGCCATAGTT
>NC_051434.1:20501846-20528076 GCF_001649575.2 Kryptolebias marmoratus
AATAAAGAGAAACAGGAAAACAATGGTGTGAATGCTTAAAAGCATTCACACAATTAAACACTGTGATGATATACAACAACTAAATATTCTGGGAAGCCAACTAGTTATAAGTCAGTTAGCTGAAGACACCACTTTATTCCTGAAAAATCAGGAACAAATACCTAAAGTTTTAAATGTTATCTCCTTGTTCTCAAAAGCTTCAAGGCTTCATCTAAATTTAGATAAATGTGAACTTATGGCTTTACATGTTAACCGTTAACATCCGTCTATGGAATACCCTTAAAAAATGAGGTCAAATATTTAGGGATTACTGTTTCCAATGATATAACTTTTAGATCAACTACCAACCTAAATAACATTTTAATAAAAAATAAAACTATTTTAAACACATGGTTACAAAGAGACCTCTCAATATTTGGAAGAATTTAACTCTCAAAAATGGAAAGTCTATCAAGACTTATTTATCCGTCTTATTCCTTAGAAATCTCTGATAACATAATTTAAAAAATAATCAAAATAACTTTAATTTCATTTGGAAGAATAAACACCACTACATTAGAAAAGCTGATATTATAAAATCACTGGAAGAAGGCGGCCTAAATGCAATTGATTTTGACTATAAATGGTTGCTTAAAACTTTGATGGTTACAAAATTTTCTTATACACTATGAGAGCTTTTGTTTTAGCTTCCCTGTTAAAATCTTTCTAGATTTCAGTGGGATAGAATTCCTTTTAAAATGTGATTTCGAAATTAATAAACTTCCAATCAAACTCTCTAAATTTCATCCTTCAATATTGGAAATTAATTTTTACGCACAATTTATCCCCCCATAACACTCCTATTTGGAATAATGGATGCATCTTAATAAAAAAAAAAATCCTTTTATCTTGAAGAATGGACGGCAAAAGGCATTTGGTCTGTTCAACATCTTATGGATGATGATGGGAAAATTCTGAACTTTGAAGAATTGGACAGATCTTCATAATGGGTTTCTAACCAACAATTTAAATATCCCAACTATAACTTACAACTATATTAAATTTGGTATTTATCTTCTGGACACAAATGTGGAATATATAATTAATAACCTGATCATTATGGCCCAATACTATGTACACAAATGTAAATTTCTGAAAATTACCCCTAACATTCTTTGTTACCTAAAAAGAAATTTCACTTCTGCGCAACTCTGTGAAATTTATTGAGGCAAAGAATGCTGCTTTGCTATATAATAGTATGTCCGTTTTGGTGTTTTGACTATTAGCCTATCCTAAACGAACAATAATTCCTGAATTATTACCTGTACTATCATTTGGTTTTTCATGACATTTTGTACCCCTTTTGTTTTTTTTTATTTCAGCATTTTTTTTCTTTGTAAAATTGTTGACTGCTTGTCACTTAAGTTACTGTTCAAAAATATGCATGCTTGTAAGATTTGACTATCTTTTACAATAAAGTTTTGTTAAAAAAAACAAAAACTTTTAATAAGAATCTATGGGCAAAGATTTTTGTGCCCCAGGGCGGAAATACGTCACCAACCAGACAACGTCGATGAACGAAACAACTTTACTTATCTTTAACTAGAAAATATTTATCTTACACAACTACAAATATATATATACATATATTTCGAAATATTTTTATTTTATTGTTTCCTTTTTGTTCATTTTTTTGCATCTTATTCAAGGTATTGTGAGTGGTGGGGCAGCACCCTTGTGCCTTCTATTGGCCAGCCGCCACTGCCTATACTCTTGATTCCATTAAGTAGTGGTCTTTGGATCTGAACAGCTTAGGAACAAGCTTTGCAGCATTTTACTTCCTCTGTCTGGATGGCATTAATTTGGCCTCCAGTTGAATGTAAATAACCTTGGTGTAATTTTTGATCAGGATATGTCTTTTAACCCTCACAATATTTCTTTATTTGAGGCTCACTATTCAGTGTTTCTTAAAATGGCTTCAGCCTTTACACTACATATAATAACATATATTAACAGGCATCATCCTCTGTGGACCAAGACATGGCCAGGTTTTAGATTTAATGTTATTGTTCAAGGTCATTTTAAGTAATTTAGGGAGTTAATATATTATTTGTAGTCCCTGAGAGATGTTGTGTGTTATGTTTATGAGGCTCTGTGCGGCTGTAGCCACGGTCGAGTTATGGTCAATATAACTACATAACATGATCTGGCTGGAAAGTTTGGCTCTGTCCCAGCTCGTCACCTAGACCCCAGTTGTTAAAACTATTCAAAACGGCTCACATTCCTTAACTGTGCGCTGACTCCAGCGGGTTGACTTGGCTAAAGGCAACGTGACTAACACCAGTCTCCTTCCTTCATTGTTAGACTGTAACTCATGAGTCCACGCCCCTCTCAGCTGAAACCACACCCCCTATGCAAAATCGGGGCCATAAGTCTGAAACTGAAAAAAAAAAAACTGATCTGAAAGTGGAAGAAAAGATTTGAAGCTGAAAAAAAAATCAGCTTTGATCCTGAAAACATAGAAACTGAACTGAAAACATAAGTCTTCAAATATCTAAATATGGAAAAGTGAAAAATAAAAATCTATAATTTATTTAAAATATTTGTAGAAATAAATTAATATTTTATTTAAACTGAAAAAGAAAATGGCACACGTATTTGTAGTTTGAATACATGATTGAATTTTTCAAGTTTTGGACTAAAACTCAAGCTTTCAATTTCAAGTTTTAGTTTTAGTAACTGCTGCTCTCTCTCTCATTAGCCCTTTCTGTTTTTATTCTCCACATTTTGAAGGTTTCCCAGTAACACAGATTTAAGGAGGCAATGGGAGGTTGCAGTAAGAAGGAGGGTTTTGTAGCTACAGAGTCGTCTCAGCTCTGTAGTGAACATTTCAATCTAGAGGACTTTAACAGGACCAGCTTAGAGATGCTGTGACCTCATTTATTTTCAACTTCCCAGCTTATCTTCAAAGAGGAGGTGTTTTTTTACTGTACATGTTAACAGAATGTCTATGATTCATATGTAAAACTAAAGTTAATATTACTCTTTGTTAAACCTGTTTTTACCTGTTAGTTCTTTCTGCATGTTTAGGAATTAATGATGTATTTTGTATTAAAATACACTGTAGGATACTAAAACCTTTTCAAGTTGTTTTAAGTATTATGTGTCTTATATTTTAGCCTGTAGCAACAAGGAACACAGAAACCTTAAGGAAAGCTGCAAAGAGCTTCCAGTGGACCTTTCTCAGCATCTCCCTGAAAGTGAACCTAAGCTTTCCAGCTCCAGTTAAAGCAGGGCAGTGTGAGACCCTGGAATGATCTGGAGTCTAAAGATTACTTTTTCAGGCCTTTAAAAAACAAACTGTGCGTGTCTGTGTGTGCATGCACAGCACACAAAAAGATGAAGAAATTATTGTTGTGGTGTATACAGAAGGCTCAGGATTCTGTGTGTGGAAGAGTAAGAGAGAGAGTGAGATTCAAATGAACAATCAAACTTGTTTCTTTATTAAAATATGAAATGTATTGAAATATACATTCATTAATATGCCATACCATATGTCTGTCCTTGTTAAAGAGCATGAAACAAAGTTTTTAAGCATGATAGCACCTATTCTTAATGTGTGAAAGCATCCTGAATCATAACTACATCTCTGCTGTTTGTAACAAACCAAATAGTGTGGAAATTGGTTAAAGATTCAGAGAGTTAAGATTATTTTAGTTGGACATATGTAAGGATTTTGTGGCATTCTGTGAATTTGCTTCCTGTTTGCTCATTCTGGTTCCTGGTTGGTTGGCTCCTGAATCATCTCCAGCTGCAACTGATCAAGCCTTCAGCATGCAGGGTATTTAAGACTGCAATGAAGATCAGTGCTGGAGAGAGAGGAGCGACAACTTATGCGTTTGACAACTTTGGATTTGAACTTTTGATTATAAATGCGACTAAAATTAGAATAAGGCAACGATGGATTTAGAAAGAAGTGACTGGAATAGTATGGATTGTAGTGAAGAGGAAGGGATGGGTGGTCAAAATGAGGAAAGAGAGTAGGAAAAGGTGGAGAAGGGTGGGAAAAAGCAGCGAAGCCACTGAAAGAAAGAGGAAAAAGCGAAGTGAGGAAAGTACAGAAGACACTGATAGCGAAGGTAGTGAGGAAAGAGTAGAAGATCCAGAAAACTATGAATATCATAGTAAGATTTGATGAAGGAGAAGGGGTTAAGAAAATTGATCCACTTAGGTTAACAAAAGCACTTAAAGAATGCTAGAATATTGAGAGACGGAAATCTTCTGATTGGATGTAATTTGGAAGATCAGGTGGAAAAGGCAAAAAAACTAGGGTGGGTGTCTAAAGTCAAAGTTAGAGCAGTTGTTAGAGTGGGTGAAAAAAGACATAATGGAAGTAAAGGAATTATTACAGGAGTGCCTTTCAGTGTAAATATGAAAGATTTAGTTGGGAATTTAAAGGAAAGAAATAGGGAAGTAAAAGGAGCACGAAGACTGACAAAGGGTCCAGAGACAGTAGAATCGGAAACTGTATTGGTGGAGTTTGAAACAAAAGAAGTGCCAAAGGAGGTTTTCTTTGGTTTGATAAGATTTAGGGTCAGAGAATTTGTGCCTAAACCAGTGAGATGTTTCAACTGTCAGGAGTTTGGCCATGTTGCAAAAATGTGTAAAGGTAGAAGGAGATGTGCCCAATGTTCTGGAGACCATGAATATGGAAAATGTGGAGTTGGAGTAAAACCAAAGTGCTGTAGTTGTGGAGGAGAGCATAGTGTTGCTTTTTGGGGATGTGAGGTAATGAAACAGCAAACAATTATACAGAAAACAAAGGTTATACAGAAAGTAACATATGCAGAAGCATGAAAAATGGTTGGGAAAGAGAAACAAAATGGTTAATCTTTGACAGGTGTAAAACAAGTAATCCAAAAGGTTATGGAAATGGTTGAAAGGAAAATTGAAGAGGAAAAAAAGAAAATGGCAACTTTTATTGCAGGAGTAATAAATGCAACTTCAGATTTGAAATCAAAGACTGAGAGGATTCAGATTACTGTTAAGGCAGCATGCCATAGCTTAGATTTGAAGAATATCCAATGGGAAGATATAAGGGGGGAACTATGTAGTCAAGCAAGTCAAAAAGCAAATTAAAAAAGGTCATGTGGATATTTTTTTTATCATAATTTTAATCTTACAATGGAATGCAAGGAGTCTTTTGTCAAATGGCCAAGATTTTAAACAGTTTATTTATGAGCAGAAAGAAAAACCCGATATAATCTGTATACAGGAAACATGGCTGAAGCATTTTATTGATTTCAGAGTATATGGGTATATTGCAGTAAGATATGATAGAAAGATAGATAAGATAGTGGGTGTCTTTCTTTGATGAAGGAAGGTATTCCATATATAATAATTGAAAGAAAAGGGGATTTGGAGTATGTAGCAATTGAAATATGGGTAAAAGAAAAGGTAATATTGATTATAAATTTTTTACAATCCTTGTAAGAAGCTTGAAATACGTAAACTGGAGAAGATAGATAAGAAAGGAAATATTTTTTGGTGTGGAGATTTTAATGCACATCATTCATTATGGGGAGGTGAAAAAGTTGATTATAATGGTAAAGTTTTGGAAGATTTTCTAGATAGTAATAATCTTGTATGTTTGAATAATGGCAAGAAGACAATAATTGATATTAATTCAGGTAAAGAATCTGTACTGGATTTAACATTTACTTCTAGTTGCTTAGCTCCATTAAGTCTTTTGGTAGTGATCATTACATTATAATCAGCAATATAAGGATGGGCCAGGTACAGAGTCCTGAAATGATGGGATGGAAGTGGGTATTTGAGAAAGCAAATTGGGAATTATTTAATCACTTATGTGAATGTAAGGTTTTAAATGTTCAAAATGACTTGAGTATTGAAAGTATGAATCAAGAGCTTAGTCAGTGTATTTTAGCAGCTGCTGAGGAGTCTATTCCAAAGTCATCAGGGAAAAATAGGAGAAAGTTAATTCCATGGTGGAATGATGAGTGTAGAGCAGCAGTCAGAGAAAGAAATAAAACATTTAAATTGATTAAAATGTCTTATAATTTTCAACATTTAATTGAATACAAAAAATCACAGGCAAAAGTAAGAAGAACAATAAGAAGAGCTAAAATAACACATTGGAGAGATTTCTGTGACACAATTGGTAGTAGTACAAAGATAGGGGAAGTTTGTGGAATGATAAAAAAAATGGGGGGGACAGAAAGTTGTCCGATACTTAATAAAAACAGTATAGTAGCAGTAACTGATAGGGAAAAGATTGATATTTTAGTAGGCACGTTTGTGGAGATACGTAGTGGGAAAAATGTATCAGTTAATGAAATACAGGGAAGAGAGAGAACTAAAATGGAAAATGTTGAAGTTTTAAGAAGGAAGGAGAGTAATACTAATAATTTGATGAATCATCCCTTCTCTATTGTGGAACTGAAAAGAGCTTGGAGTAGAACTAGGAATACTGCTCCAGGTAAGGATGAAGTGTGTTATATTATGCTAAGACGTGAGTGATAAAGTTTTAAACAAATTATTAACTTTGTTAAATAAGATTTGGAAAGAGGGGAGATTGCCTTGTAAATGGAAAGAAGCGATTGTTATTCCGATAAAGATACCTGGGAAAGATCATAGTAATCCTGGAAACTACAGACCAATTGCTTTAACATCTAATTTGTGTAAACTTTTTGTTTCTGTTTTCGTTGCTGCCTCGTCAGCTTTTGTTTTGTTTATTTAATAAATTAGTTATTTCCTTTATTATGAGTCTGCGCTCAGGGTTCTTTTCCGTGTCCTCCGAACGTGACAAAAATAGGTCATTATGTTACACAACCATGTAAAATTAATTAATTAATTATATTTTTAAAGAATTATCTTACAGTTTTGGGAAATCACTTATTGCTGATGATGGAGCATTATGGAAAAAGGGGAGAAGTGTAGAACATCTTATTTTAAAGCTACAGGAAGGCATAGATAAAGTGGGTAAGTGGGGGGTAGAGTGGGGTTTTAAATTTTCAATAGAGAAGACAAAAGTAATGTTTTTTACAAATAAAATAATTGGGGTTGATAAAAAGTTGTATTCATATGGGAAAGAGTAAGAAAGGGTCGATTGTTTTCATTTTTTGGGAGTAGTTTTTGATAAGAAACTAACTTGGAAAAATCACATGGAACATATTATGGAAAAAAGTTAAAAGGTTCTTAACATTATGAGATGTTTAGCAGGGTTGACATGGGGTGCAAGTTTTGAATCACTTAAAAATGTTTATGTGTCACTAATTAGGACAAGAATAGATTATGGGAGTGTGGTGTATGGCTCAGCGGATAATATTAGATTAAAGAAATTAGATGTTATTCAAGCTAGAGCATTGAGAATTTGTTTAGGGGCAGTTAAATCAACTCCAGTATGTGCTTTACACGTAGAATCAGGAGAAATGCCATTATGTATTAGAAGACAACAGATAATGGTTAATTATTGGATAAATTTAAAAGGACATAATGAAGAACATCGGGTTAAGAAAGTATTAGAAAATTGTTGGGAAAGAGTAAAGGAAGAAATTAATAGTTTTGGGTGGGTTGGGGATGACAGAGCAAAAATATTTAATGTACATAACAAAGAATTTTGTTCAACAGTATTGTGGCCTTTGAGACCTACATGGACGTGGGAATATATTAATGTAGATAGATCATTATCAAATATTAGGAAAAGAAATATAACACATATTTGTCAAGAATTTTATAATCAAATACAGAATAATTATGATTATTTGCAAATTTATACTGATGGTTCAAAAGACCAAAAAAATGAAGCAACTAGTATAGCAGTAGTGGTTCCTGAATTAAAGATTAATTTTTCAAGAAGAGCATCTAATTATCTGAGTATATATACAGTAGAATTATGTGCTATTTTATTAGCTTTAGAATGGGTGGAGGATAATAATATAAATAAAGCTATAGTCTGTAGTGATTCATTATCTGCATTGTTGAGTATTGAAAGGGGAATTCAACCTGGAGAGACTCACACGGAAAAAGATGGTGATTAAAAAGTTTAATGACATGAATGACATGAGAATTTGGTGCTTGGCCCCGGCGGAAGATGCAGGTGCTGAGTGTGGCGATGCGCTTGAGCGGGAAACTAGGATGAAGATTAGAGGCGTCTTCCCCCCGAGCCGGACACTGGTGGTGGCAGTCGAAGATGGGAAGGATCTTGGTGGAGCTCAGAATGAGGGGTGCAGAAAGGGCGGAGGAGGGCTGAAGTTTGGCGGGTGAACGGATGGAGCTCTGATGGAAGTCCCTTTTAAACGGAGGCTTGCTCGCTGATTGGATACGATGAAGGCGCGGTCGGATGCTGATAGGCTGAAGAGGGGCGCATGATGCGGCGATCCGATGATGCCGGTGAGTCCGGAGAAGCTTCCAGTTTGAATTTACGCCTAGGCTTCATGTACAAATAATAATCAAAATATATTATATGAGGTCATGGCTGTAAATCATAGATTATGTGAACAAAATAAAAATGTAATATTATTTTGGACTCCTGCTCATGTAGGTATTTTGGGTAATGAAAGAGCAGATAGATTGGCTAAGGAGGCTATTGAAAAAGAAGATATTGATATGCCAATAGAATTATCTAAATCTGAAGGCAAAAGTATAGTTTGGAGAGAAAGTAAGAAGATATGGAAAAGTAGGTGGGAAAATGAAATAAACTGAAGGCATTTATATAGGATACAAAATACAGTTGATGTAGTAAGGATTAGAGGAATAAGTATGAGGGAGGAGATAATTATAAATAGAATAAGAACCGGTCACAGTTTTTTGAATGGAACTCTTTTTAAGATGGGGAAACATCTTGCTGGTTTATGTAGTTTGTGTGATTTTGTAGAAACGATGGAACATGTTTTTATTAGTTGTAGGAAATATGTAAATCAAAGAAGATTATTAAAAACGGAATAAGTTCTTAATAGAGAATTGAAATTTGAGGATGTGGTAGAACACTTAAAGAGTAATGTGGGGAAAATGTTTTTTTCTTTTTAAAAAAAATACTGGGCTCATTATGAGAATTTGAGGTATAGATATTATGAGTCAATAGATGGCAGTAGTGCAACAATAATGGATGCAAGCTGCCGTTAAAATCTAAAGAAGAAGAAGATCAGCGCTGGAGCATTGCTCATCTTGGGAGTTCCTGTTCCCTGCAAACCCGAAAACCTGCATGTTACACCTGGAAGGTGTTTTTGTGAGCCGCTCACCTGGTCTGATCTGAGCACTGCCTGTCTGCCTCCACCTGGTAACCAAACCCTCTCCACCAACAAACGCTTCCTGGAAATACTCACCATTGGATCCTCACGCTGGCACAGCCTGTAAATACTCACTGTTGAGCCAACTCCACCTGTATATACTCACCGTTGGATTCCTCCGCTGTCTCTCATCTCCATCTCCCTGTAAGAAAGCCACTTTTACTCTACCTGCTGAGTCTCGCCATTCTGAGGATAATCATATACTCACCTGTTGCCTTCCTTTCCAGATCCATTCCCGTTTACCCACCTGGCACTGTAAATAAACTCACTTACCTTTATTCCGTCTCCTGTGTCTGTCTGTCACCCGGCTGCTCGCTCGTGACTAATTTGGATAAAAACCTGACAGATTTGGGGTTTCTTTTTTTGTATTTAGGGTTATTGTTGTTTTTCGTGTTTCTGATTCATGTTACAGTATGGGTTTATTGTTTCTTTTTATTTTGTTATTTAATTGTCTTTATGTTTAGTCTTGGTCTTATATCAATTTTTTGCTCTTTGTGTTTTTGTACTTCTGTCTTCATTCACTTCTCCAAAGTTTATCACTTGTTGGCCTGCCACGCCAATCTACAACTGTCCCAAGTTTTGTAATCACTCACCTGTGCCCATTTCCCCTAATTACCCTCTGTATTTAAAACCTGGTTATCTTTTCCGCTTAATCACTGGTCCGTTGACGCTTCATGCGCTGTCTGGTTCCATTCGTGGTTTGCCTCTTGTGTTTCGCCTCATGTTTGGATTTAGTTTCTTTTGCTGCCACATTAACTTTAGTTTTTGGTTTTCTTTTTACTTAAAATTAGTTTATTCCAGGAACTCTGTCATGAGTTTGCGCATTGAGTTTGCCTCACTCTCCACCAAACCCAACAACATGCAGCTTCCTCAGTACAAATAAAGGCGATGACGGTCGCATGAGGGACCCATCCAAGATGGCAGCCATGCTGACATGTCAGCTCCAATAAACAGAGCCAGTCTTCAAGGTGTCTACAGTATATTATGTCTGTGGTGGTGGGTAACAAGACAACGTTTGTTGTTTGCTAGCGCTCCATATCAAAATCAACTTCTACCCTGGTGGCTGTTTTTCAATTTTGTGTTTACGATCTGAGCCTAAAAGTCAAATATGAAAAACCAGGTATTTTTTTTTTCATTTTTGGTGCTATAATAAAAAATGAAATAAACAGTCAATTTTTCATTGTTTGATTTTTTGATTGGCTATTGAAAATAGAGGTGGCACAGCGGTGCAGTGGTTAGAGCTGTTGCCTCCCAGCAAGAAGGTTGCAGGATCGCGTGAGTGAGAATGTGAATGGTTGTTTGTCTATACAGGGCCCTGTGATGGACTTGCGACCTGTCCAGGGTGTCCCCTGCCTCTCGCACAGTGACTGCTGGGGATAGGCACCAGCTCCCTGCGACCCGGAATGGAGAAGCAGGTAAAGAAAATGGATGAATTGATGGATATTGAAAATAGAACGAATGATACACAGATTTTATTTGACACACACAAATGTTTTCTTGATAACTTTTGTATCTGTATTTTCCCCAAACAAGTCATTTTCTGACAAAACTAACATATTAATAGATACAATATTCTCTCTAAGCAGTAAACATCTGCTATCTTTTATTCTGAAAGAAAAAATGAAGGCTGTAAAATGAACCTAAATAAAATAAAACTATATATCAAAAACAGAATTTAAATTTCACAAAAATGACTGACATAAAAAGCCCTACAGTAATAACTTTTTGTCACTGGACTGGATAAAACCTATTTAAACCTCTAGGTGTCTTTCAGTGTCCCAACACAAGGAAAATATTTATACAACTGATGTATAACATTTTTAAAAGATCAAGATTGACAAGGTACTTGCACTTAGCCTGGCTCGGTGAGGGACATTATAAGGCCTCCATGGCTGAACACCCTCTCTACTGGTGCACTGGTGGCTGGAACAGCAAGTGCCCTCATAGCCTCAAAGCCTTGGGAAGACTGTTGCATACCTTTTTCAGAATTCTAAGTAGTCCGCCACATCTTCTTCGGAAGTCACCTGGACGTAGTGATTAAGTTCAGTCCTAACAGAAAAGCCTTGATCTGCAATTTTCTTGTTGCCCTTCTTTTAGTAGCCAGAGAAAAGGTGTGGAGTCTTTGCAGGTGGTTCATCTTATTCATCTCCATTGCTGATATCAGGGAGGAGGACTTTCCGAGCCTCTGCCAAGACTACGCCTGTTTCACACAGAAATAATTTAAAGAAAAACATGGGTTACTTGTAATATTATAACAGTAAAGATACAGTGCAGACAACTGACCACAAGTAAGCCTGAATATGATTTTATTATTATTATTAAAACTATTGCATAAGATGGTGTAATTTTTCAAAAAATCTTATAGTGCCTGCCTATTAACATCTCCTTCACTTCACTCTTGACTTCATCTGGTACAAAGATGTCTTATTCCAGCCAATAGAGGCAAAATGATGGATCGAGGAATGCAGACATCATGTGAATAGTATCTCCAAATGGAAGATCTTCAGCAAGCTTAGATGGCACATCTATTCAGACGTTCACAAAGATCCCTTTAAAACGCTGGAGTGATGTTTACAGCACTTTTATTAAACTGGCCAGATGACAAGTTGCATTCAGCATGGTGCTGAGGTGACTGTTGAGGGACAGCACACAGGAGAGAGCTGCACTAACAGTCACTACTTTCTCTCCTTGTGTGAGGTCTATTGCTTGAAGAAAAGGCACCAGTATTTCTACAAGCTCTTTAAACTGGCTCCATTCTTGAGCTGACAGTCACAGCCCTTTCTGTCCCTGAGTTTCCAGCAGAACATTTAGGCTTTGTGGATCCAGATCAGTGACAGCTTCCACAAGGTGAAGTGTTGAGTTCCATCTTGTTGATGCTGCAGATGGGATGCTGTGATTCACTCCATATTGGGTCTCAAATGCTTCCTTCATGCTGCATGTAGAATGCAGCAAATTGCAGAATTTTGTCAATTTTGCCATTGTACTGTTTAAACTTTTTGTCTCTTTGAGTCCATCTCGCACAACAAGCTGTAGGGAATGTGCAAAGCACTGTAGACACTACTCCAGATGGGCTTTGCATTGTCCTGGAATTCCTCACTTATTTCCTTCCATAAGTTGCCATTTTCCAGATTGTCGTCACCATTTGCACCATCAGTAAAGGGGAAACAAACTGTGGAAGCTCTCTTTATATTAGCAGCATTAACAGAGATGATGTAATGTAACTTGTGTTTTATGTTAAATTTGTCACATATTTCTTCAAACTTTTCGCTGATTCTTTCTCGAGTGTGTGACCCTGTGACTCGTTCACAATTTAAAAGGACTGACTGTAGTCTTGGGCCGTTTTTTTTCAACTTCCATAAATTGGGATGTTATAACTAAAAAGCCATGTATGCTTCTGTCAGTCCAGATATCCACAGTCACAGAAACAGTGTCTGTCTTCTCCAACTTGAATTTTATCCTGGACACTGTCTGCTGCAAGGTCACTTAGACGCCTGGTTATTGTGTTGTGACTTGGAGGGCAGTATTTCTCCTCTACCACTGCCATAAAGTTCTTAAAGCTGGGCTTGTTGATCAAAGACAAGGGGAGGTTGCATGAAATGATAATGTCCTGTATTATTGATTCAGTAATGGCCTTAGGTCTGGGATTTCCCTGGATATACAGTTGCACTCCTTTTGTGTGATTCAGGAAGGACTCGATGCTGTTCTGTCCCTCTCCACTTGTCACTTTCTTTGCTGTACTGAATTCAGAAAACCTATAGATGAACATATTTATAATTATAATAATTATAGTAATAATAATAATAATAAGGCCTCTTGAATATAATAGTTTTTAATGTGTACAAAATTAGCCTGGATCCAACATTTAGTAAGACATAAAAAGCTTAGAAAATACTGAATGTTATAGCTTTTTTTCTGAGTGTAGAGAATGGCTGAAACATTACATTAAAAGCTGCTCCTTTTAAAATATCCAGTCAACACCAAGCTAAGTGAGTTAACATTTGGTGGAAACAAATGTAGTAACAAACAAACATTTATACCGCTGTGGCACTAAGCTTGTTTGCAGCATAGATGCTTATATCAACCTTTCACATTACACACAGTTACATTACACAGTGACTAAGCTTTCCGGGTGGGTTTTCAGGTGGCGGATAAAATTAGATGTGGTGGAACCAGCATCTTGTATTTTTATTCCACAGATGCTGCAGTTTGCTTCTCTTTTTTTAGCTACTTGTGTGAAGTTTATGAACCCAAACATGATCACAAACAGAGGGACAGTGACAGATGTGCCTAAAGACCCGATAACTTCTGTGAATCAGCCTGGACCCTGGGACAACTAAAGACCCGAACACCTCTTTGGACCAGCCTTATCCCCGGGACAACTAAAGACATGATCATTTCTGGAAACTTCTGCGTTCTGTGACTCACTCATGACGTAAATCTAAATGACACAGCACCGTATGGGCGAGGGGGGACTGTTGTTGACATCTGAGTGAATGTGACTTGAGATTCATTCACTGCAAATAAACTCCATGTATCACTCAGTGAACGAAACACTGTCTGACTCTGCCCTGAGGGATTCTAACCGTTTCCTCCTCGCGGGGATTTTCTCTCAGGCTTTTGGCAGCGGCATACGTTTATTCAAACTAACTGCTAATGTTGAGTCAAGCTTCATGAAAAAAAAACGCACACACGCCCCATCCTCGTCATAACAATAATAAGCAGCAAATATAGAGGACTCTCGTATACGTTTGTGCTTGTTGCTGTAGTGTTGTGACACTCTCTAATTTTGGCTACATAGAGACAGGAGTGTATCAGAGAGGGCAGGGGAGGAATTCATTCAGTAAATGTACTACTGATTCGCGCATGTGCAGAAACAACAAACTGCTGCCAATGAGTTATTCGTTCCATGAACTAACTGCTGATTTGTGCATGTGCAGAAATAGCAAACTGCCACAGAGGAGTGATTTGTTTAGTGAATGTACTGCTGATTCGCACATGTACAGAAACAGCGAACTGCCGCTGAGGAGTGATTCATAGAGTAAACTTACTGCTGATTCGCGCATGCGCAGAAATAGCAAAATTTTTGCCTTTGCTACCTCCCTCTTTGCCCTGTGTTGCATCTCCCTATATTCCTGTCTTTTTTCTTAAGTCCCATTTCTTCCTGGCTAACCTCTTCCTCTGGATAACTTCCTGCACTTCACTATTCCACCACCAGTTGTCCTTATAATTTTTTGTCTGTCCAGATGACACACCACGTACCTTCCTACCTGTCTCCCTAATCGCTGTGGCTGTAGTAGCCCAGTCATCTGGAAGCTCTTTCTTACTACTCAGAGCCTTGAATAGCTCCTGTCTGAACTCCTCACAACATTCTTCCTTCCTCAACTTCCACCATTAGGTCCTCTTCTCTGCCTTTACCCTTTTCCTCTTCTTCACAACAACAGTCATCCTACACACCAGCATTCAATGTTGTCTGGCCACACTCTCCCCTGCCACAACCTTACAGTCCACAATCTCCCTCAGGTTACCTTTTCTGCACAGAATGTAGTCTACCTGCGTACTGCTGCCTCCAATCTTGTAGGTTACCCTGTGTTCCTCCCTCTTTTAGAAATAGGTGTTGACTACAGCCATTTCCATCCTTTTGGCAAAATCAACCCCCAACTGTCCTTCCTGGTTCCTTTCCTTGACACCAAACCTGCCCATCTTCGCCTCTGTTTCCTTCACCAACATGTCCCATTCAGATCTGCTCTGATCACCACTCTCTCCTCCCTGGGAATACTCTCTATCACTTCATCGAGATCCTTCCAGAATTTCTCTTTCTCTTTTACATCACATCCAACCTGTGGAGCATAACCACTGACAACATTCAACATCAGACTTTGTACTTCTACCTTCAGACACATCACACTATCTGACACTATTTTCATCTCAACTACCTTTCTTGCTAACTCCTCCTTCAGAAACACCACTACTCTATTTCTCTTCTTATCCACACCATGGTAAAACAGCCTAAGCCCTGCACTAATGCCTTGCTGCCTTTTCACTTGGTATCTTCAACACATAAGACATCTACCTACCTCCTCTGCATCACGTCTGGCAGTTCTATACCTTTGCCTGTCATTGTCCCTACGACTAGGATTTCTACTGTCAGTCCTACCAACTTGCCTTTCCTCTTCTCCCTCTATTTCCTTGCATGTTTCCCTTCCTGTGGTCTTCGACTAACAGCACAATTTCTGCCAGCACCCTCGACTGATCTAGTATGGTGTCACTTGGATGAGCTCACATGTTAGTTTTGGCAAAAGTGTTTTACGCCGGATGCCTTTCCTGACACAACCCTCATTATTTGCCAGGGCTTTGGACCAGCACAAGAGATGCGCTGGTTTGTGCTCCCTAGTGTTTAGTTTGATGGTTTTTTATAAATGATGTTTTAAAATTTCTGCTTATGTATGTATTCTATATTAATTTTTTGCCACAAGGGGAGGTACAGCACCATNTGGGGGGGGGGGTCAGTTTTTTTTGAGCTATGATCTTAAACTTTTGATCAGCTGAAAAAAATCATGTTTGAGTGTAAATGCAGTTTTCAATTAATTCCCCGCTCAAAAGTTTTTCTCTTACGCTGATTTCTTCTTTTAACATTGTGAAGCTCTACTTAGAACCTTCTTAAGATCCAATAGTGCGAAATGCAAATTCTTGCAATTTTTTGACTGGTGTTAAGATTTTGATCAGGAGTGTATATATATGTATGTGTATTATCAGCCTGGCGGGCCGCCAGGCTGATAATACACCGCTGCCAGGCTAAGCTGCGCTTGTTTATTGTGAAATACGTCATTTTATTTTTCACCCGCATCAACTTCACGTGTCACTGCGCAAGGGTGCGCGCGCCAACAGTGATGCAATCACACTGTCTCCGCCCCTGTGCAAAGGCCCCGTGCGGTGTTGCGTAGCGTAGTTGTGCACCTCCCAATTCTTGTAACTTCGCACGTGGACCGCGCACGACGCTTCGTCCAAAATGGACGATTTTGGTGCTCTAGCAGTGCTGGTTCACCTGTATCAGCATTCATTTGATCTCTCTATGAGACATAAATGACAAAGATAATCAAACGGTTCAAAACACATGGAAGGAGATTACTGCTGCAGCCGATAAAAAGGAGTGTTTATAGACCACAGAGGGAAGAAATATTAGTCCTTTGATGGGCGAACCACAACTAAAGCAAATAAATCAATGAAAGTCAAACTGAATGCTTTAAGTTTAAACATCCTCTCTGTATCACAGCCAGAAAATCTACTGTCTCTTTTTTACCGTATTTTAGCATACTACCCTGTCTTTTCGGAGAATACTGCACCGATGTAAGCGCCAAGTATAAACACCTCCACCGTGTGCTGTGCGTGGAGCCCTGTGTGACTCTAATGAGCCCTGAGGCAGAACCACTTTCAGCTACCGCTGGAGTTAGCTCGTTGTTGGAGCCACAGCAATAAACATCGAACAAGTGGGTTTGACCAAAAATGGTTAGTTGAGCCGAAATTCAGCAGATGGCTTTACAAGACCGAATATGGTAAGCATGTTTTGTACTTAGTGAAAACAATAATATGAGGCGTGCTAATTTATCTTTGTCTAACAGTAAAATTATGCTATTAAATTCAGCATCAGATATGCTTTGTTTTGTTGTTACATGTAGTGATCCAACATGCAGCCTGTGCCACAAAAAGCACAGTACCCTACAGCATTTCTCTATTTTTCAGAGTTCTCCATTGTTATTCATTGGCCTTGACGTGTGTTGGTGCCTTGTTTGCACTTTTTCATTTATGTTAATTTAATTTATTTGTAAATGTGACTTAAATTAGAATTCAAATTAGGTGCAATCTACTAGCATTTATTTTAATTGTATTTTAGTTTTAAAAACTATTTTAAAAGTCTGCCATGCCCACCTCACCTGTCTCTCGTCATGTCCCCAGCTGCAACCCATTACCTTGTCACCTTCTGCTCTTAAAAGCCGGTCTCTGTTCTTCTCTTGTCACTGGATCATTCTTTTTGCTCACGTTTGTTATATGCCACGTTCTATACCTTGCCTTGCGTTAAATTTTGGATTTTGTTATTGTCTGTTTTTTGCTGCCCCGCCAGCCTTTTGTTTTGTTTAAATTTTACTTTAATAAATTGGTTTCCTTCTTAATGATGAGTCTGCGCTCTGGGTTTGCCTCCATCTCCCCCGCTACTGACACTAATAAGTATTTGTTTCCCATCTACAGTAATGCCTTCTTATATTGACGAATGATCATATATATAAGCTCAGAATACCTAGTCTAGTTTGTGCATATGCAGGGCGGCAGTGGCTCAGGAGGTAGGGGTTTGTCCTGTAATCGGAGGGTTGCTGGTTCGAGCTGTTGTGTCCTTGGGCAAGACATTTCACCCGCCTTGCCTACTGGTGGTGGTCAGAGGGCTCGGTGGCACTGGTGTGATGGCAGCCTCACTTCTGTCAGCTATGGCTACAATGTAGCTTACCGCCATCAGTGTGTGAATGTGTGGATGAATGGGTGAATGATTGTAGTGTAAAGCGCTTTGGGGTCCTTGGACTAGATAAAGCGCTATATAAGTGCAAGCCATTTACCATATGCATAAAGATTGAACAATTAATTAATTAAAAGACGAGCTTTGGGTTACTTTTGGCTTGACTGCGAGTAGTCGCACTTTCTCAAGCTTCCACTTTTAACATTACAACCTTATTATAAGTTCATAAAGTGTTTGTGAAATAAAGAATAGTCTTTGTCAGACTTGCAACCAAAGTCAGTGAGACAATGGCCAACAGATTGAAAAAAGATGACCAGAAAAGTGTCTTTATGGCCATTATGACTATGCTAAAGGCTACACTAGCATATCACAAGAAAACGTTCTCAGTCGAGTTCAACGTGGCATTCACAAAGCTTGAATCAACCATCTCTACCCATCACTCGCAGATCTCGTTATTGGAAACTGCGGCCCCTCCCATGAGTTAAGACATGTAGGCAATGCAGGCTGAGCTAGCTACTGTGGCTGGAGAGAATGCCAAGTTTAAAGCTAAGCTAATTGACTTGCAACAATGCTGGGTTTGTGGGCCTTCCCGAGGGCACTGAAGGGACTTGCCTGACAACATTTTTCTCTCAACTACTTCTGTTCATTTTCAGGGAAGACACTCTAGGAAAGACTGGGCCCATCAGATGCTAATGGCAAAGCCAGGCCCTGACAAGAAACCCAGAGTGGTAATTGTGTGTTTCCACAACTACCAAACCAGGGAGCTTATTACAGGCAAAGCGAGGCAAGTTAAAATACAAGGATACCTCATTTTACATTTTTGAGGATTACTTCCCAGAGGTGTTACAGCAGTGCTTAGCGTACCGCAGAATATTGAAAAAGCTTTCTGACCTAGGACTCAAGCCTGCACTGTGCTGTGGATTACTAGTATACTATTTCTTTAGCAATGATTTTATCTTTTGGGTTCAACTCTTGTACTGATTGCCGGTGGCCTCGATCAAAACATATGATATAATGTCTCCAGCCTTTGGTCTTGGAAAGGGCACTAGACAAGGATGCCCCTCTTGTATGAGGGGCTGTACAAGCCATAAATAATTCCCACACATATTCTATCTCTCATATACATACATTTTATCTCTCACATACATATATTTTCTCTCACATACATACATTTTATCTCTCACATACATATATTTTATCTCTCACATACATATATTCTCCTCTCACATACATATATTCTTCCACATACACGCATACATTCTACTTGCACACACATTCATTCTCCTCTCACATGCATACATTCTTCTCTCATGCACATACATTCTCCTCTCAGATACATATATATAGCATTTTCAATTATATAATCTATGTATTGCGTGACACAGGAAGATCTTACTCAAACAGGAAGTAACTCTTAAATCAGGAAATGCATTAATAATTATTCCATGGTATATTTCAACATCCCTGCAGTTTGACCTGGTGTTTGGATTGACTATCCGCCTGACGCGTTGCTGGGTCTGAAAAGTTTACTCATGTCGTCTTCAATCGCGCTAAGAGTGACTTTAGAGGCAGATGAGCTTGCCCTTTGTTGCCCAAGAGATGAGGACATCATTATGACAGTTTCAGGAGATGATAAAATACTTCTTAAAACCCCAATGGGTTGCTGCAGTGCTCCTGACTCATTTGGCCTCTCCATGTTGAGTGGCATTCTGCGAATTGATAAACAAGACCCTGTGTGATCTTAGCCAATCAGAGTTCACTAAATTTTCCAACTTCCGTTGCTACTAAACTCTTTCCGTTTCTACTATACTTTCTCTCACACACATACATTCTTACTCCCAAACACCTTCATTCATTTTTATGTAAGAGATGTATATGGGAGACGAAATAAATGAATATAGGAGATAAAATACATGTAAGTAAGAGCTAAAATATGTGAATGTAAGACAAAATATATATGTATGTAAGAGATAAAGTATGTGAACATAAGACATACATACATACATGTGAGACATAAAATATAGTATGTGAGAGAATATATGTTTGTGAGAGATAAAATATATGTATGTGAGAGGCGAATGTATGTGTGTGTGAGATAAAATATAGGTATATGGGAGTGGCAGTATGATTTATGGTTTGTACGGCCCCTCATACTCTTGCCTCTGTTATTTGCCATCGCGATAGAACCTCTTGCCATCTGGTTACGCCCGGAGAAGGGTTTTAAGGGTGTCATCAGATCAGGTTTAACTCACAAGGTGTCCCTGTATGCAGATGATTTGCTCTTGTACATATCTGACCTTCCTAAATCGTTTCCAGTGCTTTTCAATATTCTAGATTAGTATAGCAGACTTTCTGGTTATAAGCTCAAATACCAGAAAATCCAATTATTTCCCATAAATTTGCTGGCTAGAAGCTTTCTGCACTCAAGTGCATCTTTTAAATGTACAGATTTAGGCTTTTGTTATTTAGGAATCTTTATCTGTTTCTCTTTAGCTACCATGATGAATGGGAACTTTTTTTTACTGTTATTGGAGAGCCTGGAAAAAGATTTTGACCAGTGGTTTTTATTATCATTATTCTTGGTGGGGTATGTAATTCTGGTCAAAATGGTTGTTTCCCCCAAATTTCTGTACCTTTTTTATCAAAAAAAAAAAAGAAGTTTAAAAACAAAAACAACTGGGCTTCTATTCTGTAGCTGAAGATGTTTCACTTCTCATCTGTGGAGCTTTCTCAACTCAAAAAGCACATAGTATGTTCTGTTTGAAATGCACTGGATTGTTGGTTTGGAGAAAATCCTTCTGAGTTTTTCAGATACTCCAGCAACATGATGTCTTCTCAACTTTTTCTGAACCCTCATTCAAGTTCCAACTGCCCAATTCTCATCCCTTTTGTTTTTTTCAGGCCAGAGTTTTTGTCAAAAAGGTGTTTCCACATTTCCCTGATCAGCCCCCTGAAACGCTTTTGGATACTCTCCTGGAAATAGACCTACAGCAGAAGAAATGCAGATCATTATTATAAAATTATTTTAACAATACCTGAGGTCTGTAAATTTTGTTAAAACAGCACGGGAAGAAAAACTTTGTGCAAATGTGTTAGAGGAACAATGTAGTGCTGCAGTTAATTTAATTCACTTGTCCTCAATTTGTGCCCACCATCCCTTGATCCAGTGCAAAGTATTCTATAAAGTGCACTATACAAATTCAAAATTAGCTAAAATCTACTTAGCAGTTAATGTTGCTTATAATAGCCATGGGCAGTCACCGGCTAATTATGCCCACATGTTTTTAACTTGCCCTAAACTAAGCAGGTTTTGGGATAATATTTTTAAGACACTTAATCAAGCATATAATCAGACGATCCTCCCTAATCCACTGTCAGCTATATTTGGCATCCCTCCTGATACAAACCTTCTGGGCCCACTGAAACAAGCTCTAGCTTTCAATACCCTTTCGGCTCAAATACTTATTTTACATAAGTGGAAACTTAGCATCCCTCCCTCACATGACGATTGGGTCAAGAAAGTGCTTTTCAACTTGAAGCTAGAAAAACTCAGATTCTCACTTAAAGGTTCTACCAGTAATTTCAGGGAGACTTGGAGCCCCTTTCTATCTCTAGTAGACGCCATTACTTGGCTGCCTGACATGAATGCAAATTAGACTCTTTGCAGTCTTTTTTTTTTCTTTCTTTCTTTCTTTCTTTTTTCTCTTTGTCTGTCTTGGAATGTGTATGGATGGGTAGGTGTGCAAGTAAATGTAACTGTACTGTGTGTAGCTACAGGGACTGGATCTCTGCTTAGTGTATGTCTCATGTTTGGACCTGGACCGGGGTGAGGTCAGGGTGGGGGGTTAAGGAGAAACCAGCATGCCACTTCTTTTGTAATTATTGCCGTTTCATTGTTACAATCGTTGATATTGTACACTGTTTAAAATTGTTCTTTAAAATTCAATTTGTCAGGTTGGGTGGAGATTGTGGCATATCCCATGTGCAGACTCATATTGGGTCCAGGAATAATTTGTTTTTTTAATAAAAGAAACAAAAACAAAAGGCTGACGAGGCAGCAAAAACAAAACTCAATACAAAACATAAACATAAACTAAATCTATAGTTGGAGGCAAAACATGAGAAGAACAAGACAGCGAGAGAAACACGACAATGGACCAGGGAGTACATGGAGGAAATGACCAAGCTTTAAAAGCAGGGGGTAATTAGGGGAAGTGGGCACATGCACGAGCAGGTGGAGATGGGCGTGGCAGGTAAACAAGTGATGACAGAAGACAAGTGAATAATGACATGAAACAAAGACACAAGGAACAAAGACTGAACAAAACCCAGATTAAACATAAAGGTAACTAAAAAACAAAATAAAAGAAACAATAAACCCAAAAGAAAACTCAAAGAACAACCCAAACAAAACCCAAATCCTGACACAATTTTTAAAAAGTTGGAATAAAAAACGAGCTTTGATATAACTTAAGTTAAAATAAAAGTCTTGTTGAATAATAATGCAGCTGAATTATCTTTGTCTTGGTTAGAGTTAAATTGTTTGGGTGAGTGACACCCAACTGAAGAGACGGGCTCAAAACAGTTGTAGAATCACTGTTTTTTTAAACAAGTCATTCCAACCTGGAGAGACTCACGACAAAGAAAAGCTGCAATTAGATGGTTTTATTTGACATGAATGACATAAGATATTTGGCGCTCGGACCTCGGCAGAAGACACGAGTGCCGACAATAGCAATGCACTTCGACGAGAAGCTCAGGTCGAGCCTTAGAGGCGTCTTCCCCGGGCCGGACACTGGTGGTGGAGGTTGAAGAGGGGAAGGAAGCTTGAGGGAGCTGGGAAACTGGGGGTGGAGAAGGGGTGGAGGTGGGCTGAAGTTCAGCCGGTGAATGGATGGGGCCATGATGGAGGTCCTTTCACACAAAGGCTTGCTCACTGATTGGATAAGCTGGAGGCACGGTCGGACTCTGATGGGCTGAGATGGAGGCGCAGTCTGATGCTGATAGGCTGGAGTGGAGGTGCTTGACGCAGCGATTAAATGCAGGTGGGGTTAAAGCAGGTCTTCCAGTCTGAATTTATGCCTAGGCTTCATTTTCAAAAGACTATGGCTTTTATTTTCTTTAATTAATTTGGGATACAACTGATATAAATTAAAGCAGGATCATGAATGCTTTTCTATAATAGATTTACTTTTTATAGGAATAGCAAAGTTCTGTATGTTCTGAGAGAACGCTCAATAGCCTCGATAAAACTTGATTGTCTTTTGGTTAGCCAGTTCTTCTATAACCGCAAATTCTTGTTGTCCGGGATGGATTCCAGTTTTAAACTTTTTGTTTCTTAATACTTCGAAGTAATGGCTCCAGTTTCCATCGCTGTCTGCTCCAAAACCGAACACGTGGACCTAGAAACACAATCAAGTAGAGCTTATTTAGTGGATTCAGTAAGGCAGTGAGCTTTTCCTGCTCTAAAAGATGGCAATTTAAAATTTATGATGAGAAGGAACAGAGTTATAGCTGTTTTAGTCAAACCTAGTAAATTACATTATGTCCAATTTTTTTGCAAGATCTGTTAGCGATGTATGTATTGAGGAGGACTTTCAGCTACTACTACACCAAATCTTGTCCAATGTCTGTAAAACTGACTTATAACCATTTTGGTGGTAAGTTGATTAGGCATGACACCATTTCAAATTGGGTTGACAAAAGCTATCTGCTGTCTGCTAAGATTGCTTGGCTGTCGTAGCCAACTTGAATTGAATTAACTCCAAATGTGTGTCACTTAGAGATGTACATCCAGCGATCAATTTCTGAGAGTTTCAATAAAGTCTGTTCAATGAATCTTGAGATATTTTGCTAATTCTACAAACAAACAAACACACAGACATGGACAAAAACATTATCTTCTTAGGCAGCTAGTGATAATGATGGTCATACTTAAAGATCTTGAAAATCGTATGTTGTTTTTATGTCTAAGGTCTCATTCAGAAACAAGGAACTTCATAATATTCTCAGAAGAAACAGTCAGATGAATTTACCTCATCACACATCGGAAGAGCGAAAATCAAGTAAACAACATTATGCTCAATTTTTTGCAACATTGTGAGATCTTGCAAGATCTGTTAGCACTTGAAATAGGTATTGAGGATGACTTTCAGCTACTACAACACCAAATCCAGTCCAATATCTGTAAAATTGACTTATAGCCATTTCCGTGGTGACTAAATTTGATTAGGTGTGACTCTATTTCAAATTTGGTTATTTAAAGTTAATTAGTTGTAGATGTACATCTAGTGATTGCTTTCTGAAACTTTCAATAAAAGCTGTCCAGTGGTTCTAGAGATATTTTGCTAACAAACAGGCAAAATTGACTCCAATAGTTTTAAAGTTTTAAAACAGATCTTGACCATTTAGCGCTCTGAATTTAGTTAGAGAATGACTCTCAACTACATCAAATTTTTGCTCAGTATGTGTAAATTGGTTGATTTAAAGCCATACTTTTGTTTGCTAAGGTTGCTTGATTGTGGTGGCCATCTTGAATTGAATTAACTTCAAATGTGTGTCAGTAAGAGATGTACATCCAGTGATTACTTTCTGAGAGTTTCAATAAAGTCTGCGGGTGATAATGATGGTCATACTTGAAGATCATGAAAATCAAATGTTGTTTTTATATCAAAGATCTCATTCAGAAACAGGGAACTTCATAATATTCTCAGAAAAAAAAACAGTCATATCAATTTACCTCATCACACATGTGAAGAGCGAGAATCAATGTCATAAAGCCAGTGGATGGATAAACTCCCTTTTTTTTCAGCCACACCACATGAGCATGCTTCATCAAAGCTGGATTTACCACCATCACCTGGAAAAAATCAGTAGCTTTCAGTTTATTGAACTTTATTCTTTGCAAGAAAAAAATTTGTCATTCTATACCATACTCACCAAATCTTTGTTAGCTTTTATTGTAGACTTTGTACTTGTATATGATCTGTTGAAAACAGCATGAGATGACTTAAAATTATATCAATAAATAAATACAGTGCATACATACTTAAATACATACAGTTCATACATACATATAGTTCATGCATACAAAAATACATACATGCATATGTAAAATGCAAATGCAAAATGTTAATGTCTATTAGATAAACATAAGGTCATGCAAAGCTCAGCTGTATATAATGGGGTTCAAGACACAACCTCAGTGCACAACGTTTGTGGCTGGGAACAAGCACTGTTCTGTGTTACACCTTTGTGTCTTGCAATATTGCAATATACAGTACTTGACAACCATTGTACGGAGTGCCTTGTCACTCATAACGTATTTCTGCCCTTGTTAAATAAAGATTTCCACAACACTAATCAAATCATTTAAATCAATCATAATGTCAAGTCAGGCAATATATATGCATGCTTATCTTATACAGTGATGTTTCTGAAAGTAGAAGTAGAAGGTCTGATGTTGAATGTTGTCAGTGGTTATGCTCCACAGGTTGAATGTGATGTAGAAGAGAAAGAAAAAATTCTGGAAGGATCTCGGTGAAGTGATAGACAGTATTCCCAGGGAGGAGAGAGTGGTGATCAGAGCAGCTCTGAATGGACATGTTGGTAAAGGAAACAGAGGAGATGAGGAGGTGATGGGCAGTTTTGGTGTCAAGAAAAGGAACCAGGTGTCAAGAAAATGAACCAGCCTGTTTTGCTCCTCTTTTGTTCCTATTGGTAGGCTCAGTAATCACTCACAGCATGATCAAGATCAACTTCACCTGAGTACTTAAGGCAGTATGGAGAAGCAGATCAACGATGAAGCATCGCTCTTTGCTGGTAATCAGTCTCAGCCGCTCCTAGCTTAAACCTTTCTGAAAGAAAGTAATTGTTCGTGTGTTTGTGCATGTACAGAGTTCCTGACTCCGCTCGTTGCCACTCCGATCTTCTCCAAGCTACAGGGGTGAAAATTAGCACCCGCCACTGGCCAAATGCGGGTAAATATTTGAAGTGGCGGGCGAATTTGATCAACACACACGCCACTGTGGCGGGTTGGCAATTTGAACAGAAAAGGTGTTGTTTTTATTTGTCCTCTTGACACATAGGGGGCAGCAATGTGCTTGAGTTGCTGCTAAATGCAAGAAGGAGAAAAGTTTGGCAGACACCCTTTACCAGTTGGTGGCGGTATTGATTCCTTCAGTTGTTTACCAATCACCAATAAACCGTAGCACGGCTAAACAGCTATGTCTAACAGTCGGTGCTACCTGTCAAAAACTGCTACCATCATGTTTACAAAAACCGAAAACTATAGCGGTTCGTGTTAATGTTAAATATCATCGGATACTGAAGTGGAAGCTTAGGAGTTATGCTTAGCATAGCATTGGAACAATTTATATCCACGACGAAAACCTTTCTAAAACCACAAAAATCACTTCCTTCATCAGAATATCCTACCAGTTAA
>NC_051434.1:20528178-20541009 GCF_001649575.2 Kryptolebias marmoratus
AAAATACTTCAAAAACACTCCACAGAAATAAATTTCACTTGTCTGAATTTTTTATGTACAGATATGCATCTTTTAATGGTTTAAAATAAAATAAGAAAAATCTAGTTATTTCCATGCAGTGTCCAGAAAGAGGTGTTGTTCAGCTTGTAGGGCACCACAACTGCTTCCACCCACTTCCATCATCATCATATGAAATAACTTTTTGTCACAACGAAAAAATAGTGGCTGGTAAAATATTTGAGTGTCTGGTAAAAAAATTTGTCCACTAGCCACTATGGCTGGTGGACAAAATTTTTAATTTCCACCCCTGCCCAAGCCATCTCCAGAAGAAGCTGAAGAACTTCGTCCGCAAACCAATCTGTACCTGAGCCTGTCTGCCTGGTACCTTATCAACCTACCTGGTAACCTACTCACCTGAGCCGCACTTCATCATAAATACTTACCTTCGGAATCCGGACTGTTTCCTTCAAACACCTCCCGCTGGATCCTCCTGTAAGAACCAACTCACCTGCTAGGCCTTTAACTTCCACACCTCCACTGGTAAACCAGATACTTACCCGAACTCCTCTCTTCCAGATCCCAACCTGCCGGTTTGTTATCACTGTAAATAAATACCACTTACCTTTCAATTGTTCTCCGTGTCCATTCGTTCCTGGGTTGCACTATTTTGACAAACCTGAAAACCTAACACCAGAAAGGACAAATGGTGGAGGATTTTGTCAAGAGGGTGAAAATAGCCACATTCAACTCCTCTATGCTGTAGTGAGCTGTGACCCACTTTTTGTGTTGTTGGTCTGCAGAGAAAACCAACACCAGATCAACCCCAGAAAATATATTCCTCAATTTTGTATGTATGTTTGTGTTTGTGTATCTTGGAAGAACTTTGTTGTCATCTCAAGACATTTGAGAAGAAGAAAACTGAAAAAAGTAAAAAGTAAAAGCTCACCTTCCAAAGAATCCTGTTAAAAAGGCCTTTTTGAGCCACTGAAGATCTTTGATCTTGAATGCAAACAGCACAAGATGAGTAGTGTTGTCTAAACGTGATGAACTCTCTGGATACATGACACGATGAGTTGTTTTGCTCCCAACATCTTCTTCGTAACCTTTCACCTTGCCATAGTTAATTCTACATTGGACAGAAGGAGAGAATCATTTGCTGTTGGTTTGCTTTTAGGGCTAAAGCTGATTCATTTTAACTGAACATTTACCTTATCACAATATCTTGCGAATCAATCAGAGGGCCATAATGTGATTTTAACAAATTTGCAGAATTTCCCACTACTGCGCAAGTTCGGCATCGGTCAGACCTGGGTTTTTCATAATCAGGTTCAGCTGGGAATATCTCAAACAGCTCCTTCACTGTTGCTTTGTAGGTACTGTAGTCTCCTCTTTCTCTCTGAATGTTCTGTCAAATACAGTTTGCAGTTAAACCAGTTTTCAGAACAACTCATAAGATCACAGTGACAGGAATTTAGAAAAAGAACACGAGATGAAACACTTTTTAATGATCCAGGATGATGTTGCTCACCTTCCACCATGCATAATCCTCCTCTGAGAGCTCACTCTTTGCAGTCAAAAAAGGTTTGACAGAATGGTTCATGTGATGAAACTGGAACATTTTGTCTTCAGATAAACATTTTTCACAAGAACATGAATTTTGCTTGTAAATGTTTAGCTGGTAAGTGATCACTGAAAAACTGAGCTTGTTTGAGAATTCTAACAGAAAAAATAACATAGTACTGCTAACAGAAAGCATGAGCAGGATCTTTGCTTTGACAGCCATCCTGGATGAGGGATTCTTAACCTGGGAGAATGTTTAGGTCTGTGAAATGTGCTGCAAAAGAGACAACAGAAATTAGATTTATAAAGGCTTTTAAAAAATGGGTTTTACAGCTAAATCTTGTTTCATGTTCATTAACCACAAGAAGAACAACAGACAACAATCAGATTAAAAAAACCCGCCAATGCATTCTTTAAAGGAGTACATATTGCAACCTTTAATGCCAGTGTTTTAAAGTAACTAACTAACTAGTTATAGCCATTGAGGCGTTTCCAAGGTCAGTTGCCTGTGGTGGCCATCTTAAGGTGGGTTGACTTCAAAAATCTACCGTTTTTAAGCTACAGTGTTTTGCTAACAGAGTTGACTTTAATAGTTACTGACAAAGTCTTAAAAACAGATCTAATTTGAATGTGATTCACTCCGAAAGGTAGCTTATTGTAGATGTACACCCAATGATTGCTTTCTGAAAGTCTCATTCAAATTTGTCCTGTGGTTCAGGAGATATTTGCAATGCAAACACACACAGACAAACAAAAACAAGACAACTACAGTATCTCTGCTTTATCAGATAGAACCGATGCGGCTTTCTTTTCACCTGACCAATCCTGAACAATTACGTATTTATGAATTATGTGTAAAAAAATACATGAGTCAGATTCAGTGTCTTTTTGTCAAAAATATCTCAATATCTAACATTTGATATTGCTATTACTGATACTGATATTTAGCTGAATTCAAAGAAATAAATATTAACTGTTTAAAATAAACCTTTTTTTTATTTCAGGAAATAAAAATCTTCAATCTCTGACACAGCTGAAAGCTTTTTTTTTAACATCAAGAGGAAGTCATATTTTTATAATAAATTTTCTCTGGACATTATAATTATATTTACATAATCTAAAATGATGAAATGATCCATTGAAATGTAGGAACTTTACAGAGAAAACATGACAATGAAATTCTCAGTTTTTACTAACAAATGCTTTTCCTTTTCAGTGCACAGTCCAAATTAAATTAGATGTTGAAATCAGAATAAGTCACTTTGTTGTCATCAACCTAATAATTTATAAATCTTTGTAACATGATTTCCTCTTAAAAGACTTTACTGTTATTAAAAAATATTTTAAATGTTTAAAAGCACAGAAACTATATTTGTTACAGATTTCCTTTGTTACATTTTTGAATAATAAAAAAAGATGCAGACTTGCCTTATGAAACTTTGTTCTTTCGATGTTGCCAAAGTTCACAAAATGCCAGGTGAGAGAAAAGGAAAAGCAACAGTACTCAGGTGTTGATTTTCATAATATGTTTTATGTGCTGACCATGTCTGTCAGCTTTTTACATGTCATTATCCAATTTCAAAGCTGCTGCTCCAGTTCCTCCAGTTTTGTCCCAATGAGTTAGACGGGTTTTTTGGTTGTATTTTTTTAAATGGTCTCAGGTGCAAAGCATCAAGTTTCACATTCTCTACATGGCTACTCATCACAATCGAGAAAAGAAGTCACTAGATTTTATCTGCACATCACAGATTGATTATCTTGTTTATTCTGTTTGTTTTAATTGATTGGTTAATTTAAAATTAATTTTTTACTTTATTACTTTATTGAACATGTTTATGTTAGCAATAAGCCTTCAAGTAGCTCAGTATGTTTTATGTCACATGAAGCTTCTTGGGGAATAAAAAGGCTGTGAAAACAAATTGTGAACATCAGTGAGAGTTTCCAACATTTTTCCAAACATTTACAGAGGCTCTCTGGCCTTGTCCACACAGGAACTTTCAATGCATAAGCATTAAAACACCCTCATCACTAATCTGCTAAAACATTTTCTTCTGCACTGCACAGATTTAAAAAAAAAGATTGCAAATTATATTTTAAAACATGCAGATCAATTGGGAATGATGTGCTATGACCTTAAAACAAAACAATACAAAACAAATAAACAATATCAATCAATGGGATTTTGGTTGATCAGACGAGTAAGCCCAGCCCTCTTTCAGCTCCATAGCTCAGGCGGAATTCACAGTGGAAAAATAATTGAGATTAAAGAGTCAAAGATAATTGGGCATCACATGTCTGAAGTAGAACTTTGATATCCTTTTTGGTTTTTACACAGAGTTTAGATTTTATAATTTTTGTTGATTAGTTCAATAAAAAGTTCTACTGACTATTGATAATGTCACACAGCAACATACGAAATGTGTTAAAAATTCAAAACATTTCCTAACAAATTCTTCTTACTCTCACAGCTTTTTTGATAAATATACAAAATATACAATACACTGTAGTCATTTTTTGTATGTCTCTCAGTGCTGTAGGACTTACAGTTTTCTTTCAAATCACCAAGAATACAGAGAGCACAGCCAAGCTTCTACTGACTTCAGGTATATTTTAGCTCAAGATACGATTTAAAACTGAATGTGTAGTTTTTTCTTAGCTAGTCATATCTTCTGCACAAAACGCTGTAAAAACATAAAAATTCACATGTGACCATCAGTTTTCTGCTACTCACAACTCAAGATTTTGTAAGATTGTACTTATACATTAAGTCTTCGTTTGAGGCTCAATTTTAAGTCTGTTTCTGTCTGCCTCTAACATTTTCTCAGTCAGGAAGTGACAAACACAGATGTGTGGTTACCATGGTAACCATAATGAGCTACTGCATCAACTTTCACATTTGTTCTCATTAAGGTTCTGTCGTATTCCATAAAAAGACAAGAAGTGGGTTAACGGCCACATGGCTGAGAGTTGTTTTTGGACACACCTTTCATAGTCCACAAGACCCTCAGAACTTCCAGGAAGCTCCTCCCTCCTCCTACAGCATTAAGACAATTTTTTTTCCTTCCGGCTTCTCAACTCTCCTGACCTTGTACAGAATTTTGCTTTTTTTATCCTGACCAAACATGTTTATTAAACAGACTGAGACAGAACATGCCGTTTGGCATTGGCAAATTGGATTGTACAAAATAATGAGTGAATGAATGGCACATGTTCCTATGCTGCGGACTTCCTCTCGGCCACCAGAGCCACAAAGAGCTGCCTGTGTCTTCAAATTTTTGTTAAGTTCATAGGTTTATACGTTTTGCTTGAACAATTGTGAAGACAGATGTATTTTCTAACAGCCTCAGCTGCTTTCTCAGCAGAGCAGGAGAAGTAAAATGACTCCATTAAAGCTCACTGGGTTTTCTGAATAAACATGCCTACAACAACTTCTGACCAATTACACAATACTTGGAGCAAACCCCTTTGAGGAAAAAGTTCAGCCAGGGCCTTGTGTTGTGAAGTGGCAGACAAAGCTGCTATGAGAACAAATTCCCGCAATTTTCGTCACACAGTTGCGTGAATGAGAGCTGACTTCATGACTTCTCATAGAGTATGCAATTGCCTTTGCACTTCCTATACATTTTATACATCAAAATGTAGGCATTTTGACTTAGTCTAGATTGTAACAAAATTGATGTTGAAATTTTAAGCAGAAGATGCATTGGCACCCTTCAAAAGTACTGCTGGTGTAACCGGCTCCAGACCTAGGGTTATCTGGCCCAGTAACGTGAAACACAGGCTAAGAAGCCCTATGGATCTGTGGTGCACTGGCTGTGTCTCAATGAAGAGAAACAGATTAGCGTCTTTATCAAGCCAGCGCCATTTTATTTCTGATTATGTCAAAAATATCTTCCTTCATATCAACTCTTAATATTACTTACAAAACAGTAGAAAAATAGATAATTGTCAATACTGGTCCATACACTGAATTATATGCATGAACAGAATGCACGTATGTACATTTAAAAAAAGAAAACTGTGCAAAACAAACATGAACAATTGCAAAATAGGTCTAAGCAAACTATTAATAATTAGAAAAATAAATTAATTTTGTTAAATTACTGAAACAAAAATTAATGAGGACCTAAATACCAAACTTACAATAAAAAACAACTATTTGGATATAACTGCATTATGACTCATTTACTAGTGCTGCTAATTCAGCTCAAACCTTGAAAATATACTCTGTTGGCTAAATGCACAACAGCTTAACAAGATAAACAGTACAAATGCTGCTCTCCACAGAGTTTCTGATGAGCTTGTTTCTACACTTAAGAACCAATAAAACATTTTTAACAGTGTCAGAATTCAGAGTAATATGAGCAGTTCGGCAGCAGACAGACTCAGGAGACCAGAAGATAACGGTAAGTGCTTTATTTACAGTGCGAGTGACTATATACAGGAACGAGTGCCAGGACCTGAAAGAATGGAGGATATGGTGAGTAACAGAGAAGCTGCAGGAAGAGCACTTACTGAAACTGGTTTAATCTGCGAGATGTGGAAAGTGGGATGAATTCTCATGGATACCGGTAAGCGGAGTCTGATGGCAGTGGGGTTGATGATTCGCTCTATGGTATAGGGACCAATAAACCTAGGAGACAGTTTCCTGGGCATGTCCTTTAGATTAATGTCCCGCGTAGATAGCCATACCTGTTGTCCCACCTGGTAGTTAGGAGCTGCGGCTCGATGACGGTCAGCAAACCTCTTATTTTGACACGCCGTCCTCAGAAGAGCTGTTTTAGTCTGTCTCCAAATCTTGTGGCAACGCCTTATGTGCGCTTGAACCGATGGAACCAGGATCTCCGTCTCCAAATCTGGAAAAAGAGGTGGGTTGTATCCCAAAGACGCTTCAAATGGTGAAAACCCTGTAGCTGCGGAGGTATGACCATTATGTGCATATTCTACCCATGGTAAATGTTTGCACCAAGAGGAAGGGTTGTTGTTGATGACACATCGTAAGGCCGCTTCTAACTCCTGGTTGCACCTCTCCGTCTGACCGTTTGACTGCGGGTGGTATCCGGACGACAGACTAACCTGAGCCCCAAGGGCATTACAAAAAGCCTTCCAGACCTGCGAGACGAATTGAGGGCCCCGATCCAACACGATGTCCAGCGGAATTCCGTGGAGACGAAACACATGGAGTACCAGTAACTGGGCAGTTTCAAAAGCTGATGGCAACTTTGTTAATGGGATGAAATGAGCGGATTTTGAAAAACGGTCGATGATATTTAGAATAACTGTGTTACCTTGGACTTCCGGTCATGTCGGGGTGCTGAACAGACGTGCGGTGGAGCCCTCTCCAATTTTCTTTAAAAAAAAACAAAACAACCTGTACTATCTTGCTTCTCGCTTCTTCAGTCAACTGTACTAGTTATCGCTGACCACATGGCACCAAAGAACGCAAAACCAACCTCCAAAAAGGCTCTAATAACGTCTATGTTGAGCCCAGCGCAACAGTCCAGGAGTAGCGGGCTAGCTAGCGCTAGCATAGCCTACAGCGACGGGGCAGCTTCTCCCCCAGTTGACAGTGGCGCTTTGGATATGCCTCCCGCCAACAACAATCCCACAGACACCGATGGCGATGGTCTGGCGGCCACGGAAGCAGGTAGCACTAACGACCTTGTGGCGGCTATTAACTCGATGAAAGATGACTTTGTGAAGAGATTTGATAGCCTGCTAACTGCTATCCAGGGGGTGCAATCGGATATAAGAAGTGTTACCGCGCGTATTACACAAGCGGAGGACAGAATTAGCGCTAACGAGGATATCGCTGTTTCTTTGCAAACCGATAACGCTGCTATGAAAACTGCTATTGAAGCTCTGCAACTAAAGATAGACGACCTGGAAAATCGTGGTCGCCGTTCCAACCTTCGTCTTATCAGTCTCCCTGAGGGAGCTGAAGGTTCTGACATGTGTGCATTTTTGGAGAAATGGCTTCCTGAAGTGCTTGGTGCAGAAACGTTCCCGATCCCGCTGATCATAGAGAGAGCACACAGAGTCGGGCGGGCTGACGCTGCGGGGACACGGTCCAGAGCGGTGATCATGAAGCTGCTGAACNGAATATAATAGTTTTTAATGTGTACAAAATTAGCCTGGATCCAACATTTAGTAAGACATAAAAAGCTTAGAAAATACTGAATGTTATAGCTTTTTTTCTGAGTGTAGAGAATGGCTGAAACATTACATTAAAAGCTGCTCCTTTTAAAATATCCAGTCAACACCAAGCTAAGTGAGTTAACATTTGGTGGAAACAAATGTAGTAACAAACAAACATTTATACCGCTGTGGCACTAAGCTTGTTTGCAGCATAGATGCTTATATCAACCTTTCACATTACACACAGTTACATTACACAGTGACTAAGCTTTCCGGGTGGGTTTTCAGGTGGCGGATAAAATTAGATGTGGTGGAACCAGCATCTTGTATTTTTATTCCACAGATGCTGCAGTTTGCTTCTCTTTTTTTAGCTACTTGTGTGAAGTTTATGAACCCAAACATGATCACAAACAGAGGGACAGTGACAGATGTGCCTAAAGACCCGATAACTTCTGTGAATCAGCCTGGACCCTGGGACAACTAAAGACCCGAACACCTCTTTGGACCAGCCTTATCCCCGGGACAACTAAAGACATGATCATTTCTGGAAACTTCTGCGTTCTGTGACTCACTCATGACGTAAATCTAAATGACACAGCACCGTATGGGCGAGGGGGGACTGTTGTTGACATCTGAGTGAATGTGACTTGAGATTCATTCACTGCAAATAAACTCCATGTATCACTCAGTGAACGAAACACTGTCTGACTCTGCCCTGAGGGATTCTAACCGTTTCCTCCTCGCGGGGATTTTCTCTCAGGCTTTTGGCAGCGGCATACGTTTATTCAAACTAACTGCTAATGTTGAGTCAAGCTTCATGAAAATAAACGCACACACGCCACATCCCCATTATCTTAACAGACTGAGGGACACATAAAGTAACAAGAGGAGAGGAGACAGCAGAAGAGCGAGTCCCAGCAAGACAAACTACAGTAGCAGTGCGGGGGGTCCCTAGGTGGTAACAATAACAAGCAGAAAAGAAAGATGGCTCTCATTTACATTTAGAGAACGTGCTGCTTTCTGCTGTAGTGTTGTGGCACTTGCCAACTTCAGCAACACAGAGAGTGGAGTCTGTCAGAGAGGGCAGTGGAGGGATTTATTCAGTAAATATACTGCTGTTTTGTGCATGCGCAGAAACAATGAGCTGCCACTGAGGAGTTAAAAAAAAATATATATATATTTATTAGCAATAGAACAATACAGAACAGACAAAAAATAATGTCAATAACCATTTGACATAAAGCTTTTTTTTCCAGATAAAATATTTTGAATATTCCTCTATAATTAATAATACTTTTAGCAAAAGTATAACATATTGGTATAACTATTATAAACAGCAGAATATAAAGGCAAATGAACATGAAACAAAATCACAGTAAAATAAAGTCTTAAAAGAAAAAAAAACTACATGCACACATACATACACTCCTGATCAAAATCTTAAGACCAGTCAAAAAATTGCAAGAATTTGCATTTTGCACTATTTGATCTTAAGAAGGTTCTAAGTAGAGCTTCACAATGTTAAAGGAAAAAATCAGTGCAAGAGACAAAAACTTTTGAGCAGGGAATTTTCTGCAAACTGCATTTACACTCAAACATGATTTTTTTCAGCTGATCAAAAGTTTAAGACCATAGTCTTTAAAAGCCAAAAGCTGTGTAAAAATCTGGATTCCATGTCATTTTCTGTCAAGTCTTTACACTGCAAAAAAGCTCACTGACTTTGAACGTGGTAGGATTGTTGAGCTGCAGAAGCAAGGCCTCTCACAACGTGCCATCGATGCTGAGGTTGGACACAGTAAGACAGTCATTTTGCATTTTTTAAATGATCCTGAGGGTTATGGAACAAAAAAATTTCACCAGCTCTGAGCCGCAGGATCCGATTGGCTGTCCGTCAAGACACAGGACGGTCCTCTACCCAAATTAAGGCCATTACTGGTGCTGACTGCAGCCCAATAACCATCAGATGGCATCTGCGAGAGAAGGGCTTCAGAAACAAAAAACGTCTTCAAAGGCCACGTCTTCTTCAATGCCACAAAATTGCCCGTTTGGACTTTGCANAATGCTAAATCTGAAATAATGTACCTATCAGAGAAAGAACGCCTCAATCCTCCAGTTTCAACTCCTTATGTAGCGTCTAAACAAGGATTTACCTATCTAGGGGTTAAAGTTACCCCTACAATAAATGATATTATTCCAACCAATTATAATCGCCTTACAGAATCAGTTATGCAATTAATAGAAAGATGGTCCAAACTACCCATTTCCTTAATAGGTCGCGTCAACATTATAAAAATGACAATATTGCCAAAATTTTTATACGTTTTCCAATCAGTTCCACTTTCCCCTCCTCTCTCCTTCTTTAAGGAGATAAATAAAGCTTTTTCCAACTTCATCTGGAATGGTAAGCGTCCTAGAGTGAGACTGTCCCTTTTATATCTACCTTATGACAGAGGAGGTTTACAACTGCCAAATTTATTATGGTATTTTTGGGCAGCCCAGATCAGGGCAGCTATGTTTTATTTTATTTCCAGAGAGCCCCCAGCGTGGGTTACGATGGAGTCCCAGCTGATTTCTATTCCTATAAACTTATACTTGTATTCATCAGACAGGAAAAAGCTTGTTAAACAAACAAAAAACCCTTTTCTGAAAAATACAATGCATGTCTGGCAAAAAGTACTTGATTATTTGGGAGAAAAGCAACAACTATCCCAGTTCTCACCCATTTTTGGAAATAGGGACTTTGATCAAGGTAGAGCAGACCCAGGTTTTAAACTGTGGTCAGCTAAGGGGATAGCTAAGGTATCTGATCTTTTTACAGGGAGTGTATTTATGTCATTCGAAGACCTTAAAAGCAAATATGACATTCCTACAAAACATTTCTATAAATATCTTCAAATTCGGAGTTTCATTTTATCCAAGCAACAAAATAATCTTGATCTACCCTCTTTGTCTTCATTAGAAGACATTATTGTAAGTCACCTATATGACAGAGGACAGGTGTCTCTTCTTTATTCCTTGTTTGTTGACAAATGTAAAGAATCTTCGGCTAACATCCTAAAAGCATGGGAAGCGGACTTGGGAGAGAGCCTGTCGAGTGAGGAGTGGTCAGAAGCCTGCACTTCGATTCATACACAATCTGCTAACGCAAATTCCAAATTATTACAATACAAATGGCTGACTAGGCAATACATTACTCCAGTTAAATTGCATTATTTTAACCCTAATATTCCTGACACCTGCATTAAATGTACCTCCCAAAAAGGTTCTTTGTTTCATTGTATGTGGGAGTGTCCTCGAGTGTTAGCACTTTGGAAGGAAGTATTGATGGTGATTGGCCAGATGATTGGTAAAAAGGTTCCTTTGAATCCTAAAATGTGTATCTTGAATATCTATCCTGATGACTTTATTATCCCAAACAACTTGAGATCCCTACTAAATGTCTCCTTTTTGGAAGCTAAACGCTGTATTGCACTTTCTTGGAAGAAAGGGACTTTATGTGGAATTTCACAATGGACTACACAAATGACGTTCTACTTCGCACTTGAGAGAATCAGTTATTTTACTAAGAACAAGGTTGATAAATTTTGGGTTATCTGGTCTGTCTTTTACACTTGGCTGTGCCAAAATGATACATGGTGAGTCAAACTGATGTATACGTTGAATGGTCTATTGAGGGTCTGCTGCAAACCCCTTTTTTTTCCCTGTGTATGTCCTTTTTTTTTTTTTCTACTTTTTAAGTCTTTGTAAGTGAATGTCTGTATGTTTCTTATTCTCTTGTTAAAATTAATAAATATATGTTTAAAAAAAAAAACTGTGTTACCTTCTGAGGGAGGTAGTCCGGTGATGAAATCCAATGATATATGGGACCAAGGGCGAGCAGGAACGGGTAAGGGTTTCAGCAGTCCAACCTGTGGCTGGTGAAGAGTTTTATTTCTGGCACAGGTTGGACAAGCCTTGACATACTCCTTTATGTCAGACGTCATTGTAGGCCACCAGAAATGTCTTTGGGCGAACAAAATCATCCTGGCACTTCCCGGGTGACAGGTGAACCTGTGATTATGGATCCAATCCAAAACTTTGCCAATAACACGCTGGGGTACGAACCTTTGTCCAGCTGGCCCTGTTCCTGGGTCAGGTTCCGTCTGTTGAGCCACTGAGATGGTGTTTTCGATCTCCCAGGTCAGAGAGCCGACGAAGCAGGAGGAGGGTAATACGTTGACATCCGATTTCGGAGGGTCTGCCACCGGGAACTGTCGGGACAGTGCATCGGCCTTGATGTTTCTGGATCCTGGTCTGTAAGTGAGAGTGAAATTGAAACGAGCAAAAAACAAAGACCATCTGGCTTGACGGGGGTTTAATCGCTTTGCGTTCTGTAGGTAAGTGAGGTTTTTGTGATCTGTCCAAATGACGAAAGGTTCTTTTGCACCCTCCAACCAATGCCGCCAATCTTCGAGTGCCAACTTTATTGCAAGAAGTTCCCGGTTTCCTACATCGTAATTTTGCTCAGATGGTGAAAGACGTCTGGAAAAGAAAGCACATGGATGTATCTTGCTGTCAGTTAAAGACCTCTGTGACAGAACCGCTCCAACCCCAGTGTCAGAGGCATCTACCTCCACAAAAAACTGCTTCTTCGGATCTGGATGGCAGAGAATGGGCGCTGAGGAAAATAGTTCTTTTAACTCCCGAAATGCCATGTCTGCTGCAGTGGTCCAACTGAAGTTGCGAAGCGTGGATGTTAGCTGGGTAAGGGGCGCGGCCACCCGACTGTAGTCTTTAATGAAACGTCTATAAAAGTTTGCGAATCCCAAGAAATGTTGTAACGCCTTACGACAGGACGGAACAGGCCACTCAGTAACGGCTCAAATTTTTTCTGGGTCCGTGCGAAACTGACCTCTCTCAAAAATGAATCCCAGAAAAGATACTGTAGTGACGTGAAAAGCACATTTCTCGGCTTTGACGAATAACTTGTTTTCCAATAGTCTTTGTAAAACTGCCCTGACGTGAGTTCTGTGTGTTTCCATGTCTTTGGAAAAGATAAGTATGTCATCTAAGTAGACGAACACAAAAATGTTGAGGAAATCACGCAAAACATCTGTAGTGTTTTCAACGTAGCTGTTGGTGACACCGAGTTAA
>NC_051434.1:20541109-20551181 GCF_001649575.2 Kryptolebias marmoratus
GCTTATGTTTGACTTTTAATTGAATGAACACAGCTCTACAGGTTGGGTTGTCTTGTTCTTTTTTTTTTTTCTTTTTTTGTTTAGATTTTGTGATTTTATTGAGATTGTTTCTTCACAGCACTGTATTAGGGGTGGTCACAGAGCCGCTGTTCAACTTGAAGCAAATAAAATGTTTGTTGAAAAACATGTGCCCCCTTGAAAAAATAGAATGCCCCCCCTTTGAATTGTTTCTGCAGCCGGGTGTGGGCGTTGGTAAGGCCGAACGGCATGACTAGATATTGGAAATGACCTAATGGTGTTTTAAATGCCGTCTTCCACTCATCCCCCTCTCTTATTCTAACCAAATGATATGCGTTACGGAGATCTAATTTTGAGAAAATGGTTGCAGAATGAAGTCTTTCATGAACGGAGTCAATCAGTGAAAGCGGATATTTATTTTTTATGGTTATCTGATTTAAGCCCCGAAAATCAATCCATGGCCTCAGAGATTTATCCTTTTTCTCAACAAAAAAGAAACCGGCCCCCAATGGGGATGTGGACGGTCGGATAATCCCTGAGGCCAGGGACTCGTTGATATATTTGCTCATGGCCTCCGTTTCGGGACCAGAGAGATGATAGAGCCGACTAGAAGGCAACGGTGCACCCGGCAACAGCTCAATGGCGCAATCATAGGGCGTGTGTGGAGGTAAAGAAAGGGCCTTGCATTTACTGAACACCGGTGCCAAGTCATGATAAGGCTTCGGAAGTTCTGACAAGTCAATGTCCTCCCCAGGTTCCTCCACCTCACCCCCCACTTGAGCACCTGCCGACCGAAGGCAATGCAACAGACACCAATCACTCCACGACTCCACACGTCTTTCCACCCAATTGAGCACCGGATTATGTTTCTCTAACCACGGGAAACCAAAAATAAGTTGCGGAGATAAAGCAGAAAACACATAGAACTCACCGGACTCGTGATGATTGCCAGAAACCAGAATCTGCAGGTTGGTAACACGATGAGTGATCTGAGAGATGACCTGACCCGTGAGGCCGGTAACGGTTCGAGCTGAGTCTAGTGGTGAGATGGGAAGGTCGAGTTGATCCACCAAACTTCTTGAAATTAAGTTGAGCTCTGATCCAGAATCCACCATGGCAGCAATAGGTAGGGTTGACTGACTGGTAATGATCTTTGCAGGAAGAGACAATAATGAAGTTGGGGAAAATGTTAGTGGACCCGGCAGATCATTCCCCTCTACTGGCGGGTCTGACCGTTTCCCCAAACGGACAATTAGCGATGAAATGCCCCTTCCTCCCACAGTAAATGCATTCCTTGGCTCTGAAACGTCTTTGGCGTTCTTCTGCAGAGAGACGAGTACGGCCCACCTGCATGGGTTCCCCTTCAACTCCCGGAGTCTGCAGCTCAGAAACGTTTCCTGTCCCAGACATCCCACTAGGTGCATAAATCCTGCATTGATGTGAACCCCTCTCCCGTTGTCGTTCTCGAATACGATTGTCGATTCTTATAGCCAGTGAAATGAGTTCATCCAGACTTGTTGGTTCCTCCCTGATAGATAATTGATCCTTGATAATGTCCGACAACGCTCCTACAAAAATGCTCTTTAAAGCTAGCTCGTCCCAGCCAGCCTCCTGCACCGTAATCCGAAAGTCCACGGAAAAATCTGCCACCGTTCTATTGTCCTGGTGTAGCGCTAACAAGCGTTTAGCTGCTTCTTCCTGTTGTAACGGATGGTCGAACACCCGCCGAAACTCCTGAACAAACCGGTCAAACAGTAATGTTTCGATCGGGTAAGCGGATAGGAAAGCCTGAGCCCAACGAAGCGCACGTCCTTTTAACGCGGCAACCAGAAAAATTACTTTAGCAGCGTGTGACGGAAAAAGTGACGGTGAACGAGCGAACGCTAAGTTACATTGTAACAGGAAACCGCCACAACGATCGGTGTTCCCGTCAAAAAGTTCCGACGGCTTAACTTCCGGTTCTCGAAGGGGAGGTGAACGGACTGAACGGGGCGTGGTGACTACAGATAAAGTGGGTTGCATTGTGGTAAACAGAGTTCCCAGGCGATTGTCAATAGCTACAATACGATGAGAAACTTGATTTAACGTGGTGCATGTGTCCTGCTGAACTTGATATAATTGTTGTATAAGATTCTCGTACTGATCTAAACGGTGCTCGTGGTGTACTAAGGTATCCGCAGTCTGTCCACCACCGGAACCGCTCTTTAAGTCTGGCTGGAGCATTCTGTCAGAATTCAGAGTAATATGAGCAGTTCGGCAGCAGACAGACTCAGGAGAACAGAAGATAACGGTAAGTGTTTTATTTACAGTGCGAGTGACTATATACAGGAACGAGTGCCAGGACCTGAAAGAATGGAGGATATGGTGAGTAACAGAGAAGCTGGAGGAAACCTAAGAACGGTAAGTAATGGTGGTAAATGTCTGTTCTTACGGCTGGACTGAAAACTCCTCAACACGGAGGTAAGGTGAGGTGGCAGGTATGGTTCCAAGGATAGTAAGGCGGTGGTCCTTCTAGTGAGAGTGCGGTGAGTAATTCCTTCCAGATGGAAACGTGAAGCAGACAGACAGGCACGGGAGAACAGGTGAGTACTTTGCGTTGGCAGGATCCCAAGGACAAAAACCAGACTGGTTCCACGAGGTTGAAGATACTCCTGAGGTAGCAAAAGCAAAAACAGGTTTTCATTAAAACACACGTTCACAGGTCACAGGTTTAAACAGAGGCTCAGCAACTTTACCACTGTAAGGTAATGCTCCAGCGCTGGTCTGGTTCCTGCCGCAGCCTTAAGTACACCTGCCTTCACAATCAGCCTGATCTGTCGCAGGTGAGGTGGGAGTGGTGACAAGATGACGATCCTTCATCTGACAACGCCCACCAGGAAGTACTCACACACACCAAAATAAAACACCAATAATCCACAATCACCACAAACAGCATGAAAACACATCTTCAAATCTCAAAGTATTGCTATGAGATCAACAGCCTTACATTTACAACCTTGTTTTACCACGAGACATGCAAACTAACATATTGGTTGTGTTAATAATGTTCAGCAGATACACTCACTTCACTATGAACCAAACCACTAAATATTCACCACAGTCCTCCTAAAACACAGAAAAGTAATTTCTCTTTCGTTCACCCTTGTGTGAGCTTAAACTAGTAAGCGTAGAGAATGTTTCTTTAATAGTATCTGTCGTTCAATGAGAAGAAATTGATCAGAGTCTTTGTCAAACTAGCACCATTTTATTTCAGATTTGTGCAAAGTAAAGCTTGCAAAGAAATGGCCAAAAACAACAAAATTAAAGCTACAATATTGGTCAAAAAACGTTTTTAATGCCTGTGTAATGGTGCTGTACCTCCCCTTGTGGCAAAAAATTAATATAGAATACATACATAAGCAGAAATTTTAAAACATCATTTATAAAAAACCATCAAACTAAACACTAGGGAGCACAAACCAGCGCATCTCTTGTGCTGGTCCAAAGCCCTGGCAAATAATGAGGGTTGTGTCAGGAAAGGCATCCGGCGTAAAACACTTTTGCCAAAACTAACATGTGAGCTCATCCAAGTGACACCATACTAGATCAGTCGAGGGTGCTGGCAGAAATTGTGCTGTTAGTCGAAGACCACAGGAAGGGAAACATGCAAGGAAATAGAGGGAGAAGAGGAAAGGCAAGTTGGTAGGACTGACAGTAGAAATCCTAGTCGTAGGGACAATGACAGGCAAAGGTATAGAACTGCCAGACGTGATGCAGAGGAGGTAGGTAGATGTCTTATGTGTTGAAGATACCAAGTGAAAAGGCAGCAAGGCATTAGTGCAGGGCTTAGGCTGTTTTACCATGGTGTGGATAAGAAGAGAAATAGAGTAGTGGTGTTTCTGAAGGAGGAGTTAGCAAGAAAGGTAGTTGAGATGAAAATAGTGTCAGATAGTGTGATGTGTCTGAAGGTAGAAGTACAAAGTCTGATGTTGAATGTTGTCAGTGGTTATGCTCCACAGGTTGGATGTGATGTAAAAGAGAAAGAGAAATTCTGGAAGGATCTCGATGAAGTGATAGAGAGTATTCCCAGGGAGGAGAGAGTGGTGATCAGAGCAGATCTGAATGGGACATGTTGGTGAAGGAAACAGAGGCGAAGATGGGCAGGTTTGGTGTCAAGGAAAGGAACCAGGAAGGACAGTTGGGGGTTGATTTTGCCAAAAGGATGGAAATGGCTGTAGTCAACACCTATTTCTAAAAGAGGGAGGAACACAGGGTAACCTACAAGATTGGAGGCAGCAGTACGCAGGTAGACTACATTCTGTGCAGAAAAGGTAACCTGAGGGAGATTGTGGACTGTAAGGTTGTGGCAGGGGAGAGTGTGGCCAGACAACATTGAATGCTGGTGTGTAGGATGACTGTTGTTGTGAAGAAGAGGAAAAGGGTAAAGGCAGAGAAGAGGACCTAATGGTGGAAGTTGAGGAAGGAAGAATGTTGTGAGGAGTTCAGACAGGAGCTATTCAAGGCTCTGAGTAGTAAGAAAGAGCTTCCAGATGACTGGGCTACTACAGCCACAGCGATTAGGGAGACAGGTAGGAAGGTACGTGGTGTGTCATCTGGACAGACAAAAAATTATAAGGACAACTGGTGGTGGAATAGTGAAGTGCAGGAAGTTATCCAGAGGAAGAGGTTAGCCAGGAAGAAATGGGACTTAAGAAAAAAGACAGGAATATAGGGAGATGCAACACAGGGCAAAGAGGGAGGTAGCAAAGGCAAAAATTTTGCTATTTCTGCGCATGCGCGAATCAGCAGTAAGTTTACTCTATGAATCACTCCTCAGCGGCAGTTCGCTGTTTCTGTACATGTGCGAATCAGCAGTACATTCACTAAACAAATCACTCCTCTGTGGCAGTTTGCTATTTCTGCACATGCACAAATCAGCAGTTAGTTCATGGAACGAATAACTCATTGGCAGCAGTTTGTTGTTTCTGCACATGCGCGAATCAGTAGTACATTTACTGAATGAATTCCTCCCCTGCCCTCTCTGATACACTCCTGTCTCTATGTAGCCAAAATTAGAGAGTGTCACAACACTACAGCAACAAGCACAAACGTATACGAGAGTCCTCTATATTTGCTGCTTATTATTGTTATGACGAGGATGGGGCGTGTGTGCGTTTTTTTTTCATGAAGCTTGACTCAACATTAGCAGTTAGTTTGAATAAACGTATGCCGCTGCCAAAAGCCTGAGAGAAAATCCCCGCGAGGAGGAAACGGTTAGAATCCCTCAGGGCAGAGTCAGACAGTGTTTCGTTCACTGAGTGATACATGGAGTTTATTTGCAGTGAATGAATCTCAAGTCACATTCACTCAGATGTCAACAACAGTCCCCCCTCGCCCATACGGTGCTGTGTCATTTAGATTTACGTCATGAGTGAGTCACAGAACGCAGAAGTTTCCAGAAATGATCATGTCTTTAGTTGTCCCGGGGATAAGGCTGGTCCAAAGAGGTGTTCGGGTCTTTAGTTGTCCCAGGGTCCAGGCTGATTCACAGAAGTTATCGGGTCTTTAGGCACATCTGTCACTGTCCCTCTGTTTGTGATCATGTTTGGGTTCATAAACTTCACACAAGTAGCTAAAAAAAGAGAAGCAAACTGCAGCATCTGTGGAATAAAAATACAAGATGCTGGTTCCACCACATCTAATTTTATCCGCCACCTGAAAACCCACCCGGAAAGCTTAGTCACTGTGTAATGTAACTGTGTGTAATGTGAAAGGTTGATATAAGCATCTATGCTGCAAACAAGCTTAGTGCCACAGCGGTATAAATGTTTGTTTGTTACTACATTTGTTTCCACCAAATGTTAACTCACTTAGCTTGGTGTTGACTGGATATTTTAAAAGGAGCAGCTTTTAATGTAATGTTTCAGCCATTCTCTACACTCAGAAAAAAAGCTATAACATTCAGTATTTTCTAAGCTTTTTATGTCTTACTAAATGTTGGATCCAGGCTAATTTTGTACACATTAAAAACTATTATATTCAAGAGGCCTTATTATTATTATTATTACTATAATTATTATAATTATAAATATGTTCATCTACAGGTTTTCTGAATTCAATAAAGCAAAGAAAGTGACAAGTGGAGAGGGACAGAACAGCATCGAGTCCTTCCTGAATCACACAAAAGGAGTGCAACTGTATATCCAGGGAAATCCCAGACCTAAGGCCATTACTGAATCAATAATACAGGACATTATCATTTCATGCAACCTCCCCTTGTCTTTGATCAACAAGCCCAGCTTTAAGAACGCGGAAGTTCCTTTCCCACTGAACTTAACTGAACTAATTTTTTTCCCCTTTTTTTCATATGAATAAAGTGATTTGGTTCAGTTCATTCCCTCAAAAGATTTGTTCATTTGAATGAATCGTTCATGAGCAACACAATACTAGCCCACAACCTGCGAGGAGGACTGTCAAGGTCAGGTGCTATGTGAGCCGGATGGCAGGTGGGGGAGGGTCCCTGACCATGTTGATTCTCAGCGGCATAAAATAGCTTGTGGGACATGGAACGTCACCTCACTGATAGGTAATGAGCCGGAGCTTGTGTGTAAGGTTTAATGATACCAACTAGATATAGTTGTGCTCACCTCTATGCACAGCTTGGGCTCTGAAACCCAACTCGTTAGGGGTGGACAAGATTAACCCTGAGTTGCTGAAGGCTTTGGACATAGTGGGCCCATAATGGTTGACATGTGTTAATTGTGTTCCCTGCTCTGAGGCATTCTGTACTGGGTGCTGTGGAAGTATGGGGTCATTCTCAGTGCAGGTTGGATTCTGCCAGGGCTGTCCCTTGTCTCCAATCCTGTTTGTAGTGTTCATGGACAGGATCTAGCTTGAGGCACAGTCATGGAGAGGAGTGTCTGATTTGGGAACCTCAGGGTCTTGTCTCTGCTTTTTGCAGATGATATGGTCCTGTTGGCATCTTTAGACCATGCCCTTCAGCATGCACTGGGACAGTTTGCAGCTGAGTGTGAAGTGGTTGGGATGAGAGTCATATTCTCCAAGTCTGAGGCCATGGTTCTCAACTGGGAACGGGTGGAATGCTCCCTCTAGGTCGGGGAGTCTCACGTGGAGGAGTTCAAGAGTCTTGTTCATGATTGATGGTAGAATGGAGCTGGAGATGGATCAACGGATCAGTGCCTTGTCTTCAGTAATAAGGGCGTTGCTTCAATAGGTGATGGTAAACTCTCCATTTACTGGTACTTTGGCCATGAGGTTTGGATCATGAGGAACAGGAGGACCTGGAGAGTGTCGCTGGGGAAAGGGATGTCTGGGTTTCTTTCCTGGACCTGTTTCCCTTGTGACCCAACCACAGGTAAGTGGTAGAAGATAGTTGGATAAATGGATGTTCCTTTCCGCTGTCACAAACATGCTGCATGCTTGAAGTGAGACCTTCAGCCTTGCTCAGGTCTGATGAAACCTGATGCAACAGAAAACAGAGACTAAGACACATTTCAAAATAGCAGCAAAAAAATATATATATATTTGTAACACGGGCAGGAAAGACCCGGATTGTGACAGAGGACGTGGCCCTAAAGCCAACTGGTAGGCCTCTCAATTAAAAGCCAATGGCCTAGGGTCTCCCAATTAAAAGTACCCAGGTAAGTCTGGCTTAAAATAATGAAACAGAAATAGTATACAAAATATATTTTATTTACAATATTAAAAATAAACTTTATTATTCTTAATTTACAATCCAATAAGGCACAAAAATCCAAGATACACTAGAAGCAAGCTGAGACTTAAACAAAAACAACTGCAAACCAGATTAGTAGTAACATAACCTAATAACACACAATAATGTTAAACAAAAGAAAAATAAGTCTCACATTGTGTCAACCCAGCCTTATGAAGCTGTGCCTAATCAGCTAATTCCCAAAATAAAGTTAAAAAGAAAAAAATGTTCTGTTGGTTCTGTAGTGCCTGTGCTCTAATTCCAGAGCCTTTAAGATTACCAAAAGAATAATACACCTAGGTGACAGCACAATAGGCAACAGCAGCAATCTGAAATACCAGAAATGACAATAAAATGTCTATCAACAATAAAGCCAAATAAGGTCAAATGAAAAACTGGTACCTTAAGCAGCCACCCACGCAGGTATCGTCAGATGCTGCAGTGAAAAACCACTGACATGCTCCCAGCAGCACAAATTTCCTTGGTCCAACTCTGGTGTTGCAGGCCGACGAGCACGACACCAGCGCCCATCCAACAAAGATCCCACTGAACACAACAAGGGACCAACGCTCTTAGCTTGGCAGGCACACCCGGTGCCTATATACACTAATTAGCCTGGCAATGCTGTAAACCGGAAGTGAAGGTGGGGAAACGGGGCCTAGATACGTTCAAAGACCCAACACGAGTGGGAATTTACAGCTTCTTCATGTAAACACAATTTCTACTAAATTCTACTACATCCTACCTCCCCTCTATGAATCGGTGGCCCACCGATAAAATAAACACTAAGACCAAGGCCGAATAAAAGCTGTAGCCATACTGCTGGCACCCGGAACCAGAGAAGCAACAGCCCCTCTGTTTTCACTCGTGACTGTGGCCATGCTTCTGGCCCCTGGAACCAGAGAAACAGCAGCCCCTCTGTCTTCACTCGTAGCTGATCTTGGGAGACGTTGAGGATTGGAGTGTTTGCCTGCAGTTTTACGGGTGGACTTCCTAGGACCAGCTCTAGTGCTTTGAGGAGTTTGCAAAACTGGCGGTACCTGAACAGGTGTTCGAGCTGGAACTCTTTCTGACGATTCTAAGACCACAGGCATAGGTGTATTACTAACAGCCTCTCAGAACACCAGCCAAGATCCCAACTCCCCGTCATCCTCGTCACTGTTCTCCTTAGATGCCCTCTGTGGTCAAACATCATAGCAAGTCTCTGAAGGTGACAGGGCAGGCTTTTCAGAGGTACGGTGCACTTGTCTGACAAGGTGAAGCCTATCAACTGGAGCAATTGAATATACAACACCACCTGCAATTGGTGCCCTCAGAACTTGGTTTACTGTAGACCCCCATGCATCCTGGATCTTTCTGCGCCCTGACCCACCGTCATGCAGATACACTCTTTGCCCAACTTGTAGTGGCTCACAGCGGACCTTCTCATCATGCCTCACTTTTCTCCTGTGTGCTGCCAATTCCACTCTTCCTCTAGCAACATCAATGGCCACATTTAGACGCCTCCAGTGCTCTGCCACCCAAACAAACATTTTAGCTGCTTTAGGCTCAGGAAAATGGCCAAGCAGAAAATCAACCGCCAAGTGGGGCTCTTGTCCAAACATGAGGAAGTGAGGCGATTCACCAGTCGACTGATGGGCAGTGGTGTTATAATGGAAGACAGGCTGTGGGAGATGTTCTGGCCAATTTCGTTTTTCGTCTGGAGCTAGGGAACGAAGCAGAATGAACATAGTTCGATTAAAACGTTCACACTGTGCATTTCCCTGCGGAAGTAGGGCGTAGTGCAACTTTTCTGAACTCTGTACAGCTCACATAACTGTTGTACCAGGACACCTTCAAAGTTCCTCCCCTGGTCAGAGTGGATACGGGCCGGCACTCCAAAACGGTAAAACCACTCACAAACCAGGACCTTGGCCACCGTCATCACTTTCTGATCACGAGTGGGGATAGCTTGGGTGAACTTTGAAAATACATCTGTCATCACCATCACAAGCTCCCTTCCATTACAGGCTGGTTCCAAAAGTGTAAAATCAATGGCCAACAGCTGATTTGGTCTTGAAGCAAGAAGGTGACCCATAGGAGCTCGAACTCTTAGCTGGGTGTTCTTAGCAAGGGTACACCTCTCACACTGTTGGCACCAATCCTTCACATCTTTATCCACTCCTGGTCAGAAACACCTCTGCTCTCTACATACAGGTGCTGGTCATAAAATTAGAATATCATGAAAAAGTAGATTGATTTCAGTAATTCCATTTAAAAAGTGAAACTTGTATATTATATTCATACATTACATACAAACTCATATATTTCAAATGTTTATTTCGTTTAATTTTGATGATT
>NC_051434.1:20552699-20554833 GCF_001649575.2 Kryptolebias marmoratus
TGAGATTTTCATTTGTTGTCATTTGTAATCATCAAAATTAAATGAAATAAACATTTGAAATATATGAGTTTGTATGTAATGTATGAATATAATATACAAGTTTTACTTTTTAAATGGAATTACTGAAATCAATCTACTTTTTCATGATATTCTAATTTTATGACCAGCACCTGTACACACACACACTGGCTGGCCAAAAAAAAAAATCACCACCAAAAAAAAAGGTTACATGCTCTAATATTTTGTTGGACCGCCTTTAGCTTTGATTACAGCACGCATTCTCTGTGGCATTGTTTTGATAAGCTTCTGCAATGTCACAACATTTATTTCCATCTACTGTTGCATTAATTTTTCACCAAGATCTTGCATTGATGATGGTAGAGTCTGACTGCTGCGCAGAGCCTTTTCCAGCACATCCCAAAGATTCTAGATGGGGTTAAGGTCTGGACTCTGTGGTGGCCAATCCATGTGAAAATGATGTCTCATGCTCCCTGAACCACTCTTTCACAATTCGAGCCTGGGGAATCCTAGCATTGTCATCTTGGAATATGCCCAGGCTATCATTGAATAAAAAATCCATTGATGGAATATCCTGGTCATTCAGTATATTTGGGTCGTCAGCTGACCTAATTCTTTGAGCACATACTGTTGCTAAACCTAGACCTGACCAACTGCAGCAACCCCAGATCATAGCATTGCTCCCACAGGCTTGTACAGTAGGCACTAGGCATGATGGGTGCAACACTTACCCTGCCTCCCTGATGCGCCCATCACTCTGGAACAGGGTAAATCTGGACTCATCAGACCACATGACCTTCTTCCATTGCTCCAGACTCCAATCTTTATGCTCCCTAGCAAATTGAAGCCTAATTAGTGGTTTTCTTACACCTACACAGCTGTTCAGTCCCTATCCCTTGAGTTCCCTTCACATTGTACGTGTGGAAATCCTCTTACTTTCACTATTAAACATAATCTAATACATAACTATTATTAAACTTAACCAATTCACTATTAAACATAACTGTTGTTTTTCTTCAATTTGATTTCAACAAATGTTTAAGTGATTGATGATCACGATCATTCAGTATATTTTTCCAGCCACATTTCTTCCTGGAAGACGATGGGTCCTGTAATGGCGGAATGTATTATAGGGTAACACCTGTTGTTGATAAGTCATGACTATGTTATGACTTCTATTCCAGTGCCATGGGTTCTCACAGAATGAGCTTGTTTACAGGAGGGATGTTGAATTTTCTCCTCTTGGGAACCAGACTTGCTTTTCCCTAGCTCTTCCTTTAAGTCCAGTATTTCAGTGACTTTATTATAAGCTCCTGTGTTGATTTTGGGGGCCAGAGCTTAGATTTGAAGCTTCACGTTCGGACCTGGGACTCTGATGTTAATTGTTAATTGTCTTTAAGGCTCTCTGTATGTTGTGCACTATACATAAATAAACCTGTTTGAGTGATTTCATCTAACAGTGCCTGGAAATTGATTTTCTTCCACGACAGTCCCCACTTTTCTTCCAGTTTTTAGTAATGCATTGAACGGTTCTTAACCTTACCACTCGACCTCAAAAAGCTCAAGAAGCCTGGAAAAGACGCACCCAAATTAAATTAGATGCTATTAGAGAATATATACCCCACTTTTTGTCAAACTCAAAGTGACAGTTTTATTACCCTGACCTTTTGACCTTTAATGACCTTTAATGTCATTCACCTCTCGTCAAACTCAAAGTGACAGTTTTATTACCCCGGCCGTATTGACCTTTAGGTGAACCCATTTGGAGGGGTCCGAGACCCCCACCTCCCGGTTCTGGTGAACCCCTTTGGAGGGGTCCGAGACCCCCACCTCCCGTTCTAACCAGATCGTTTTCAAATTACTTTATCCAATAGTAAGAAAAGTAACAAATGTTTGACTGCTTTTCACCTTTTAAAAATAAAAACAAGTTTACCAAGCAGTGACTTTAAAGTCTTAGTCCCTGCACTACGAACCATCTCACGCTTCAGCATTATTCACATGCAAACACAAATTACTCCAGCTAATAGGGTGAAAAATATAGCATTCCTCCAATAGGACCTTTGTTAAAATAGTAACAAGAAATATCCTAACAAGTGTTTGTCTGCATTTCTTCTTC
>NC_051434.1:20554933-20569750 GCF_001649575.2 Kryptolebias marmoratus
GTGTGCGCCCCAGGAAAGACATTGCACCTGACAGATTTAGAACCGGAAGGTCAATAAAGGTCAATACGGCCGGGGTAGTAAAACTGTCACTTTGAGTTTGACGAGAGGTGGATGACATTAAAGGTCATTAAAGGTCAAAAGGTCAGGGTAATAAAACTGTCACTTTGAGTTTGACGAAAAGTGGGGTATATATTCTCTCTGCTATTCTTCAGCCTTTTGTGGTTCAAACTAAAGATTAGGCTCCATGTGAAGTTAACACTTTGAAGTTTTTGCCGGAGCAGTCAAAATGATTGTAACTTTAACCAATTAGTAGTTATTGAAGTGTAAACGTCGATTGAAACGTCAATCAAAAGTGGCGCCAAAACACCGCTATTTTGAAATTTAAGTTTATATAAACAATAAATGTAGCAAAAACTATACAGATTTGAATAGAAAAGGCAGTAAAATGGCCCGTGGGTGGGCCGCCACGTGGTATGGGGTTAACCCAATTTTAGTAGTTCCTGCAATCTCCTTAGATGTTTTCTCTGCTTATGTCGGGATTTGGGTTTTTGGTTTTTCAGTTTGTTGTTTTTGTTTCAGTTGGTGTTTATTATTTATTTTATTCTGTTATCTTGTTAGTTTGGTTTGAGTTCCTTCTGCCTTTGTCTCGTGTGTCTGTGTTTGTTTCCTGTCACCACTCATGCCTCCTCAGTCAGTCACTTATCTGTTTACCTGCCACGCCCATCACCACCTGTCAGCTATTATTATCATTCACCTGTTCCCACTTAGCTCATCATCCTCTGTGCTTTTATACCCTGTCATTTCCCCCATTTCATTGTTTTTTTGTGCTAGTCCTGTGTTCACCAGTGTCTCTGGTTTTTTTTAGTTATGTTCTTGTTCTGCTGCCCCGTCAGCTTCTTGTTTTCGTTTTAATAAATAAATAGTTTTTTAAATTGTTTTTTCTTTAGTTCAGAGTTATGAGTCTGCTTTCTGGGTTCGCCTCCGTCTCCACCGATCATGACAGCTTAATGCATTTCAGTGATTTGACCCTTCTCAAACAGACTGACATCTTTTCCAAAACCACGGGATGTGTCTTTCGACATGGTTGTTTAAGAAATGAGAAGCAGCTCATTGCACTAGCTGGGGTAAAATAACTTGTTGCCAGATGAAACATAATTGTCCATGCAATAAGAGGCTTTCTTTTTGCTTAGTTCAATCCATGTGGCAATTTTTTTTTTTTTTTTTTTGGCCAGGCAGTGTGCATATATATATATATATATATATATATATATATATATATATATATATATAACATTAACATTACCTGAGGTGATAAGTTGAAAGAAACATTTACATCATGTTGGCAATGTGAGTCTATGTATTCTGTTCTTCATTAACCAGCCTGTGACCCTGTGACATCAGATCACTGTTGTAAATTCGTATTCTCTAAGAACAAATTCGTATTCACAAACAGTCATAGTATTTCATTCATAAAGAATAAACCACATCTGTAGACCTGAACTTTGTACTTGTAAATTCATGAAATTGTAACTTTTTAAACTGTATTCCTATAGAAAAAATATACAACACAAGTTTTGTATGTGATTGACCTTATTCAAAAATTTAAAAATTTTTAGTTATGTACAACTTTTAGTCAAGTCAAGTCAACTTTATTTATATAGCACTTTTCAGCAACAAGGCGATACAAAGTGCTTTACAACATTTTAAACAAAAATACAGAGTCAAAACACACAAAAATATCTAAAATATGAGCTGGGATAATCTAAATGAAATCTAAGATAATCTAAATAAAATCATGAATCTAAATGAAATCATGAAACTAAACATATCTAAAACATGGGAAACTAAACTTATCTAATATGAAAGCCCAACTATTGACTAATATGCACACATTTCTGCCTTTAAATACAATTTTTTTCTTATAGAATCCTTACCCCAATTTTATCCATATCTGACCTGGAGATGATTACTCATGATTTTATTTCTTCTTCTTTAGATTATTGTAAATCCGTGTTTACTTGTTTTAACAGATCTGCTGTCGCTCTTTTCCAACTGAACCAAAATGCTACTGCAAGGCTTTTGACAGTAACTAACAGAAGGTCACACATATTACACCGGTTTTATCTTCTCTACATTGGCTACCTGTTGAATTTAGAATTAGTTCTAAAATTTTAGTCTTTACTGTTTGAGTTTTAAATGGACAGGTCCGCCAATACATCGCTTACATGTTGATTCATTATTCTTCAGCCCGCACCCTAAATTCTTCGGCCTCGAACCTCCTAAAAGTCCTGAAGATCCTGTTAAAAACTCAGGGTGACCTGTGCTTTCAGGCTGTAGCCCCAGGCTGTGGAATGCCCTGCCCCTGTCTCTCTGTGTGGCTGTCTCTGTTGATTCTTTCAAAAAGCAGCTTAAGACATTTTTATTTAGACAAGTTGTTAGCTAAATGTTCTAGTGACTGGTTTTATTAGCTGGTCTTACTGTTTTTGTTTTATATTAACCCTGCATCTGTATTTCTGTATGGCACTATTTAAATAAGGTTTTCTTACTTTTATGTTGATGTGCTGAGCATAGACTATATTATCAGCCCTCACCCTTCCATTGAGGAAGGGTGCCTTTGCATATTTAATTAGAAATAAAGAAGCTAGCTCTCAATCACATGGTTGCGTGATGAAAATTGCATCATTTTTGTTTGAGTAGCAGCTCCGTCCCCCCCTTCATGACACAAGGCTCTAGTTGAACTTGTTCGAACAGGGGTTTGAGCCAAGTATTGTGTGATTGGTCAGAAGTTCTTCTGAGCAAGTTTATGCATAAATGTTGGTGAGCTTTAATAGAGTCATTTTGCTTCTACTGCTCTGCTGAAAAGCAGCTGGCTAAAGCTGTTAGAAAATTCAGCCAACTTTACAAATGTTCCAGCAAAACCTATAAACTTATGAACTTAAAAAGACAGCGCAGAGACACAGGCAACTCTTCGTGGCTGTGACTGTCTCAATCTGTTTAATAAACACATCTGGCCATGGTAAGCAAAGCAAAATTCTGTACAATGCTGTTTTCAACCTATAAGACTAAATGTTAAGACCCTGCTTAAATACAAGCTTTTAAGAAATAAGTGCTAAAATAGATGGTGTCTTTTTTTTAAAAAACGCAGCTCAGAATGCCTTTTTTGTGCATGCGAACAAGGATTGAACAATTATTTATTAAAAGACGAGCTTTGCTATAACTTCAGTTAAATAAAAAATAGTCTTGTTAAGTAATAATGAAGCTAAATTATGTCTGTTTTAGTTACAGTTAAAACAAATATGTGGGTGACACCCATCTAAAGAGAGGATGTAAAATGTGTTAAATAAAATTTGGTCAGAATGAAACTATCTCAGCATCATTCAGGACAGATCTAGAAGGAGTTTGATTTCTTGACTTATAAAACTATAAACACACGTGCATTTTCCCCTTTAATAAGTTTAATTAGTTTCAGAAGACTCAGAAATAGTTTTTTCACAAAAGTAATTTTTCATCTGTGCCTTTTATTTTAATTTGGGGCAAACCTGAAATAAATTAAAGCAGGATCATGAATGCTTTTCTGTAACAGATTTACTTTTTATAGGAATAGTAAAATTCTGTATGTTCTGAGAGAAAGCTCAATAACCTCGATAGAACTTGATTGTCTTTTGGTTAGCCAGTTCTTCTAGAACTGCAAATTCTTGTTGCCCAGGATGGTTTCCAGTTTTTAACTTTTTGTTTCTTAATACTTCGAAGTAATGGCTCCAGTTTCCATCGCTGTCTGCTCCAAAACCGAACACGTGGACCTAGAAACACAATCAAGTAGAGCTTATTTAGTGGGTTCAGTAAGGCGGTGGTCTTTTTCCTGCTCTAAAAGATGGCAATTTAAAACTATTCTGGAACAGTCACAACCACTTTGGAGGGACAAAAACAAGATACACGTAATAAATTAAAATTAGAATGCATATCACCCTCTGCTTTCCATGGCAGAGTTTAAAACTGAGATCATCTTATGATGATAAAGGACAGAGTTATAGCTGTTATAGGCAAACCTAGTAAACGACATTATGCACAATTTTTTTGAAATATTGTGAGTTCTTGCAAGATTTGTTAGAACTTGAAATAAGTATTGAGGATGACTGTTAGCTACTACGACACCAAATCCAGTCCAATATCTGTAAAACTGACTTATAGCCATTTCCGTAGTGACTAAAGTTAATTAGGTGTGACTCTATTTCAAATTCGGTTAACTAAAGTTAATTAGTTGTAGATGTACATCCAGGGATTTCTTTCTGAAACTTTCAATAAAATCTGTCCGGTGGTTCTAGATATATTTCGCTAACAAACAGGCAGAGTTGACTCCAGTAGATTACAAGTTTTAAAACAGATCTTGTCCATTTAGCGCTCTGAATATAAGTAGAGAGTGACTCTCAACTACATAAAATTTTTGCTCAGTATGTGTAAATTGGTTGATTTAAAGCCATATTTTTGTTTGCTAAGGTTGCTTGACTGTGGTGGCCATCTTGAATTGAATTATCTCCAAATGTGTGTCAGTTAGAGATGTACATCCAGCGATCAATTTCTGAGAGTTTAAATAAAGCCTGTTCAATGAATCATGAGATATTTTGCTAACTCTACTAACAAACAAATACACAGACACGGACAAAAACATGATCTTCTTAGGCAGCAAGTGATAATGATGTTCATACTTGAAGGTCTTGAAAATCACATGCTATTTTTATATCAAAGATCTCATTCAGAAACAGGGAACTTCATAGCATTCTCAGAAAGAAACAATCAAATGAATTTACCTCATCACACATGTGAAGAGCGAGAATCAATGTCATAAAGCCAGTGGATGGATAATATCCCTTCTTTTTCAGCCACACCACATGAGCATGCTTCATCAAAGCTGGATTGGCCACCATCACCTGGAAAAATTAGTAGCTTTCAGTTTACTGAATTTTATTCTTTGCAAGAAAAAAGTTTATTTCATTCTATACCATACTCACCAAATCTTTGTTAGCGAATGTGATACTTGAATGAGATCTGTTGAAAACAGCATGAAATGGCTTAAAATTCTATAAATAAATGAATACAGTACATACATACATACATACATACATACATACATACATAAATACATTACATACATACATACATACATACATACATGCATGCATGCATGCATGCATACATACATACATACATACATACATACATACATACATACATACATACATACATACATACATACATACATACGGCACAGTAGTAGTGAAAATGGTTTGATGTCAATACATTGTCTCTTAATGAAAATAAAACTCAATTTATGTTGTTTGGTGGTGGTAGGCATATTTTTTAATGTAACTTTTATGTTACATGGAAATTAAATACGTAACCAAAAAAACATTTTTTTAGTGTGATTGATCATAAACTCTGCTGGAAACCACATAATGCAAATGTCAAAAAGAAGTTCTCTAAATCTGTTGGTTTTTGTAAACAATCAGATAATTATTATGATTGAAATGTTCACATATATTGTACTGCTCTCAAAATGCCAAGGATGCTGTATTGTGTTGAAAGTTGGGGAAATGAATATAAAATTAATGTGACCCACCCCTCACAACGTGCAGTCACATTTGTTTGGTTTAATTATGATCTTAGTTTAGGTTGTGACCCTGCTTTGAACAATAAATTAGGAATTCTGGGAGCAATGCTGTGCAATAGATGGCAGAAGTGGGACATTATGGGATTGACAGTGCAACATATCTGTGTAGAGAGAGCTCTTCTTCATTCAGATGAGAGCTACCAGCACAACAACATCGTCTCCTGTTTTTCACTCATTTCTTCTGGTAAAACACGTTAAATCAGTGCCAAACAGAAAGCCGATAAGTAATGGACATGATTATTAGCATGACTGAGAGGTGTTCGGGATATTTTATCACGGCGTGATTATAATAACATCTTGAATCTGAACGTTTTCAGTGTGAGACGTTTGCATGCTAGCGTTAGGAAACCTGTGTTTGACACTGTTCTGGTTTATAGACAGCGTTACCTGAATTGGTCTAAGGAGCTTCCGTGCAAAATATTGTTCTGTTAAGTGTGTCATGACATTTGTCCCCGGTGTATTTGTTATATGTTTATTTGTGTTGGCACTGTAGTCAGATCATAAGCTCTCGGTTAGCTGCTCAGAGGATTTCCTCAAATGGTTGGTAAAAAGAAAATGAATATGTTTGAGATAGCTGTCTGTAATTTACAAGGTAAAAATTCCTGATATGACAATAAGCTGATATTGTGCTGTACAGTTAACTACTAGGAATGTAATGTTTAATCTCATTACTCTGACAAAGTTGTATGGTGATTACAACTAATCTAATATCCATCATGGCCAATTGCTCCCATCCCCTGTACAACACTGAAGTCCCTGAGCAGCTCCTTCAGCACAAGACATCCCTGGTGAAGAAAGGAGTGCTACCAAAGGTAATTTCAATGGTATTGGCACCCTTTGCTGCAAATCAATATGAAAACCCAATTTGGCTCACCTGTTGCAAATCACACATAAAGATCACTTGTGATGGACTGCCTCCACACATGTGACATGAATTAACCAATGAATGATCATGAAGATATTCACTCAGCTATGCAAATCATGAAGGGGTGCCAATAATGGTGAGCAGGACTGTATGCACATACTATTTTCTGTAAATAAATAGTGTTGGGATCCGGGGTCTCAATCTGTTTTCAGTTTCAGCAGTTGTCTACCAGAGGCCCTCCTGGAGTGTACCTGCATGAGGGTAGAATCTCCAATCTCCGGCAGATGTGCAGCCGCAACTTATCTGCTCTTATCAAGAGGAGGAAAAGAGGAATCTGCAGCCGGCCCTTCGGTGCCTGAGTGTTTGCCCTCCGTGGTAACCTCAAGCCCCTCTGATTTTTTTCCTGGTGCTTGTAACCTGCTCAATATTTACATCTCAATGTCCTGGTCATGAATGTAGGTGTGTTTTGTTCTTTGTTTGGGGTTTCTTGTTGGTCTTGTTTTGTTTGGTTGTCTTTTTGGGTCTCTGTGTTTATGTCTTGTCACCATTCATCTCCCCAGTAGTTTTCCATTCATGTCTGCCATGCCCACCTCACCTGCTCCTCGTTTAGTCCACAGCTGCATCCCATAATCATCTTTCCCTTTGTCTTTAAAACTGGTCTCTGTTTTGTTGCTTGTCACTGGGTCATTCAGTTCCTCTTGTTCTTGCCATGCTTGTTGTCGTCCTCGTTCCATGCCTTGTTTTGCGTTTCTGGATTTTTGTTTGTATTTTTGCTGCCACGCCAGCCTTTTGTTTTTGTTACATTTTACTTTAATAAATTAGTTTTCCTTTTGTAAAATGAGTCTGCATTCTGGGTTTGTCTCCGTCTCCCCTCCTTATGACAGTCCTCCCTAAAGGTTATTTCCACCAACATTCTGGACCTGATCCTCTGTGACTCTCCAGCACCAAACAATCATCTACTAACTCTCCATGAAGACTGTGGGTTTCATCCACCCATGGCTGGCTCTGTAAGGCTCCTCTTCCTCCTCCACTCAACCCTCTGCATAACCTGTCCACTCTACAATGCATTCATCGCTCCACTGCTTCATTTTCAAGACTTCTTGGTTCAACCATTCATCTCTTACTGACAATTTCCTGGAGTCACTTTCATACAGACGGACCTCTAGAATCCCACTCATCTCTCCCTGGCGGATCTCCATCATTCTCACAGTGAGAAGTGAATCTTCTAATCATTTCCGATTAATCTTCCCAAACCTTCATTGTCTCTCGTTTCTCCTCCAGTATTCCAGATTTCCCGCAACTCCAGAACCACCCCAGATCAAGACCATTGATTATTCATTATCTTTGTAAATATTCATCTCCAAGCTCTGTTGTCTCCTGAGAGTGTTTGCATGTGGGCCAGAAAGCTTACTAGAACCATGACAAATACTTGAGAATGTGAATTATTTTTTTCTGTGAACTTTTTTTTTTTCACATTGTCCTGTTGCTGCTGTGTTTTCTAAAATTATCTTGTCTTATTTATTCTTATCTTATTTAGGGTGATGAGTTTTAAGATAGAAGTAGAAGATCTGAAATTCAGTGTTGTCAGTGGTTAGGATGGTTGGATGGGATGTAGAAAAGGAAGAGAAATTCTGGAAGGATCTCGATGAAGTCAGAGAGTGTCCCCAGTGAGGAGAGAGTGGTGATCAGACCAGATTTGAATGGTCATGTTGATGAAAAAAACCAAGGAGAAGAGGAGGGGATGGGCAGGTTTGTGTCAAGGAAAGGAACCCGAAACGTATGTTGGAAGATGCCTGTGACTGTACACACAGAATCTGTGTTTCATCAGGAAGGACAGATGGTGGTGGATTTTGCCAAGAGGATGGAAATGGCTGTAGTCAACACTTACTTCCAAAAGAGGGAGGAACACAGGGTGATCTACAAGACTGGAGGCAGGAGTACCCAAGTAGACTACATTATGCACAGAAGAGGCAACCTGAGGGAGATTGTGATCTGTAAGGTTGTGGCAGGGGAGAGTGTGGCCAGACAGCATCGGATGGTGGTGTGTAGGATGAATGTTGTTGTGAAGAAGAGGAAAAGAGTAAAGGCAGAGAAGAGGACCTAATGGCGGAAGTTGAGGAAGGAAGAATGTTATAGGAGTTCAGACAGGAGAAGTTAAAGGCTCTGAGTGTTAAGAAAGACCTTCCAGATGACTGGGCTACTACAGCCACAGTGATTAGAGAGCTAGGTAGGAAGGTACTTTGTGTGTCATCTGGACAGACAAAAGATTACAATGAAAGCTGGTGATGGAACAGTGAAGTACAGGAAGTTATCCAGAGGAAGAGGTTAGTCAGGTAGAAATTGGACAGTGAGATGCAACATAGGGCAAAGAAAGAAATAGTAAAGGCAAAACAGAAGGTGTATCATGAGTTGTACAAGAGGCTGGATGCTAAGGAGGGAGAGAAGGACTTGTATCGATTAGCAAGACAGAGGGATCAGGCTGGAAAGGATAGGAACTTGGTAAAGGCTTGGTATACATAGGAACAAGAATGTCCGAACTAGTGAGCATAGTGTGATGAGAAGATGGAAGGAGTACTTTGTGGAGCTGATGAATGAGGAGAATGAAAGGGAAAAGAAGAGTAGAGGTCATTGAAACTGTGGATCAGGAAGTGGAAAAGGTTAGCAAGGATGAAGTCTAGAAAGCTTTGAACAGAATGAAGAAAGGGAAGGCAGTTGGATCTGATGACATACCAGTAAAGGTATGGAAATGTCTAGGAGAGATGGCAGGGAGGTTTTTGACTCAATTATTCAATGGCAGAGAGTAAGGAAATACCTGAGGAATGGAAGCAAAGTGTGTTGGTGCCAATCTTTAAGAACAAGGGTGATGTACAGAGTAGTAGCAACTACAGGGGAATGAAGATCTGGAAGAGAGTTGATGAAGCTAGACTTATACTAGGACTATTTATGAGCAGCAGTATGGTTTTATGCCAAAAGAAAAGTACAGATGCCATCTTTCCTTTGAGGATGTTGATGGAGAAGTACAGTGAGGGTCAGAAATAACTTCATTGTGTCTTTGTGGATTTAGAAAAAGCATACAACAGGATGTTGAGGGAGGAGCTGTGGTGTTGTATGAGAAAATATGGAGGGGCAGAGAAGTATGTTAGATTGGTACAGGACAGGTATGAGAACAGCAGGACAGTGGTGAGGTGTGCTGTAGGAGTGACAAATAGCTTCAATGTGGGAGTGCGACTGCATCAAAGACCTGCTTTGAGCCCCTTCTTGTTTGGTCTGGTGATGGACAGACTAACAGATGAGGTCAGGTAGGAATGTCTGTTTGCAGATGGCATTGTGATCTGTGGTGAGAACAGGGAACAGATGGAAGAGAACTTGGAGAGGTGGAGGTCTGCACTTGAAAGATGATGGATGAAAGTCAACCTTAGCAAGACAGAGTACATGTGTGTGAATGAGAGGGAGGCAGGTGGAACAGTGAGGCTACAAGGACCAGAGGTCATGAAGGTGCAGGACCTTTATGACCTCTGGTCAAAAGTCAAAAGAAAGGTTTACAAGACAGTGGTGAGAGCAGCTATGTTGTATGGTTTGGAGACAGTGGCACTGACAAAAAGACAGGAGACAGAACTGAAAGTGGCAGAGCTGAAGATGTTGAGGTTCTTCTTGGGAGTGACAAGGATGGATAGGATTAGGAGTTAGATGGAGGAGGATGACTCGCTGTGGCGACCCCTGAAAAGGAAACACCTGAAAGAACAAAATGAAGTTTGAGAAAACATGTGTAACTGTGTAAAAATACCAATCAGTTTCTCTCTTCATATGCTATAGCGAGCTGGGACCCAGTGCTTGTGTTGTTGGTCTGTAGAGAAAACCAACACCAGAACATCTTGAATGTGTGCGTTTCTCTTGCTTAAAAAATAAACAAATTTATTCCTCATTTTTGACCTTCTTGTTTGTGGTCGTGTTTCTGGGAAGAACCTTGTTGTTGTGTTAATACAGTCAAGAAGGTGAAAATTGATAAAACATAAAAATAAAAACTCACCTTCCAAAGAATCCTGTTAAAAAGGCCTTTTTGAGCCACTGAAGATCTTTGATCTTGAATGCAAACAGCACAAGATGAGTAGTGTTGTCTAAACGTGACGCACTCTCTGGATACATGACACGATGAGTTGTTTTGCTCCCAACATCTTCTTCGTAACCTTTGACCTTGCCATAGTTAATTCTACATTGGACAGAAGAAGAGAATCATTTGCTTTTGGATTGCTTTTAAGGCTAAAGACGATTCCCTTTAACTGAACATTTACCTTATAACAATATCTTGCGAATCAATCAGAGGGCCATAATGTGATTTTAACAAATTTGCAGAATTTCCCACTACTGAGCAAGTCCGGCATCGGTCAGAACTGGGTTTTTCATAATCAGGTTCAGCTGGGAATATCTCAAACAGCTCCTTCACTGCTGCTTTGTAGGTACTGTAGTTTCCTCTTTCTCTCTGAATGTGCTGTCAAACACAGTCTGAAGTTAAACCTATTTTCAGAACAACTCATAAGATCACAGTGACAGGAATTTAGAAAAAGAACACGAGATGAAACACTTTTTAATGACCCAGGATGATGTTGCTCACCTTCCACCATGCATAATCCTCCTCTGAAAGCTCACTCTTTGCAGTCAAAAAGGGTTTGACAGAATGGCTCACGTGATGAAACTGGAACATTTTGTCTTCAGATAAACACTTTTCACAAGAACACGACCTTTGCTTGTAAACATTTAGCTGGTCAGTGATTACTGACAGAAAAAATAAAATAGTGCTGCTAACAGAAAACATGAGCAGGATCTTTATTTTGGCAGCCATCCTGAATGTGGGATTCTTCAGCCTGTGAAATTGTTTAGGTCTGTGAAAAGTGCTGCAAAACAGAAAAGAGAAATTAGATTTATAAATGCTTTTAAAATGGGTTTTATGTTATTTACAGCTTAATCTGATTTCAGATTCATTAACCACAAGGAGACTCTAAATTTTCTACTTTTAAACTCAGACAAGACAGAAGTAGTGGTTTTTCTACCTGAGCATCCCAGGAACAAACTTTGCAGTCTTTCACTTTCTCTGGATGGCATTAATTTGGCCTCCTGTTCTAATGTAAAGAACCTTGGTGTCATCTTTGATCAGGATATGTCTTTTAACCCCCACATTAAAAATGTTACCAGGTCTGCTTGTACTAAATGTAGATGTTTCTACATTTAGTGATATTTCTTAGGTGTAGACCTAAGAAATATCACTAAATGTAGAAACATCTTGTCTCAAAATGATGCAGAAAAACTGGTCCATGCATTTTTCACAACTAGGCTGGACTATTGCAATTCTTTATTATTTGGGTGTCCAAAAATGCTTTAAAAACTCTTCAATTGATCCAAAATGCTGCTGTCATAGTTCTGATGACAGTTAGGAGGAGAGATCATATTTTTACAGTTTTAGCTTCTCTCCATTGGCTTCGTGTACACACACAGAAAGAGAGACAGAGTCATACACATGCTCTCTGTTTCTGTTTGCTCTTGGTTATAGATGTTATCTGAAGTCATGTCTCTTGTTTGTCTGGTTGTGTTTGATCAGTCATAATTTAGCTGCCACGTAAGCTTTTTGTTTGCTTTGCTTTGTTAAATAAAATCAAGTCCTTTTTGAAGTGCCTTGTGTCAGTCTGCATCCTGGATCTTTTTTTCAACACTCCCAACCTTGACAGGAGATCAGCTTCTACACCAAATTTAGCTTATCATCTGTAAATTTGGTTGAGTTATAATAGCTATTGCAGTGTTTCCAAGGTCAGTTGTCTGTGGTGGCCATTTTAAAGTGGGTTGACTCCAAATATCCATCCTGTGGTTTATGAGCTACACTATCTTGCTAATGGAGTTGAATCCAAAAGTTATTGGCAAATTTTTAAAAATTGATCTTGCTTGATTTGTCAGCACTTGGGACGTGTTGGGAATCAGTCTCAGCCACAACCACAAGATTTGAGCTTAATATCTCAAGAAATGGCTGAGTCATAGCCATTTTTGTGTTTTCTAACAGTGCTTAGGTGCGGTGGCCATTTCAAAAGTGTTTCACTCCAAAAGGTAACCAGTTGTAGATATACACCCACTGATTACTTTTTGAAAGTTTCATTCAGATTTGTCCTGTGGTTCACAATATATTTTGCAAACAATGCAAACACACACAGACAAACAGAAAAAAGACAATTATCTCTGCTTTATCAGATACAACAGACACTGCTTTCTTTCCACCTTGCAAATCCTGAAAAATTACATCTTTAACATGAATGATGTGTAAAAAACATGATTCAAATTCAATGTCTTTTTGACAAAAATGTCACTGAAACTCAGAAATTGTACCAACGTTACTGCCCAATGTCTAACATTTGTTACTGATATTACTGACATATGGCTGAATTCAGAGAAATAAATATAAACTTTTTAAAATAAACCTTTTTTATTTCAGAAAAAGTGACTGATACCAACTCATATCTTTTAATCTACTTTTTTTTAACATAAGGAGCAAGTCATACATTTGTAGTTCATTTTCTCCAGACGTCACAATTATATTTACTATCTACAATGATGAAAAATACTATTGAAATGTAGAAACTTTACAGAGAAAAATTACAAATATTCTTACATTTGACTGACAAATGTTTTTCCTTTGCCTGTGAAGTCCAAACTAAATTACCAACTTAATAATTATTAATAATAATTAATTTCCTAATCTTTGTAAAATGATTTCCTCCTAAGTGACTTTACTGTATTTTGTGAGGTTTAAAAACTCACAAACTATATTTGTTACACATTTCTTTTGTTACATTTTTAAATAAGAAAATAGATAAAGACTTGCCTTATGAAATTTTGTTCTTTCGATGTCGCCACAGTTCACCAAATGCCAGGTAAGAGAACAGCAAAAGCAACAGTACTCAGGTGTTGTTTTTTCATTATTTGTTTTAAGTGTTGACCATGTCTGTCAGCTTTTTACATGTCTTTGTCCAATGTAAAAACTGCTGCTCCAGTTCCTCCAGTGTTGTCCCATAGAGTTAGATGGATTTTTTTTTTGGTCTCAGGTGCAAAGCATCAAGTTTCACATGCTTTTAATGGCAGAATTTATTATAGGGTAACACCTGTTGTTGATAAGTCATGGCTATGTTATAACTTATATTCCAGTGCGATGGGATCTCACAAAATGAACTTGTTTGCAGGAGTGATGTTGAATTTTCTCCTCATGGGAACCAGACTGCTTCAAGACCAGAATTTCAATATCTTTAATATAAGCTCCTGTGTTGATTTTGGGGGCCAGAGCTTTTGATTCAGAGCTTCATGTTTGGATCTGGGACACTGATGTTAATGGTAATTGTCTTTAAGGCTCTCTGTATGTTGTGCACCATACATAAATAAACCTGTTTGAGTGATTTTATCCAACAGTGCCTGAAAATTATTTTTCTGCCATGACATGCTCGGCTACTCATCACAATCGCAAAAGAGCGCCCTTATATTTCATCTTTACATCACAGAATGATAATCATGTTCATTCTCTTTGTTTTAATTAATTGATTAGTTTAAAATTATTTTTTTACTTCATTACCTTATCGAACATGTTTATGTTAGCAATAAGCCTTCAAGTAGCTCTTTGTCCACCACCCAGTATGTTTTATTACACATCAAGCTTCTTGGGAAATAAAAAGCAATTAAAAAACTAGAACTGCAAGCAGTTATCAACGGGTTCCAAGCCTCCACGCTTGCCCCTATCGCTTCGATCCCGAAGTCCCGCCGGCGTGGCTCCGCCGTCTCTCTCGGCTAGCGGGCCGAGACGAAACTCGCCAGGATGGTGCATAGTCAAAGGCGCTCCGTAAGACGTAACGGTTGAATTTGTGTAGAAAGCTCAGGGAGGAAAAGCTAACTGCCATTTGATACCACACAGAGCCAAAGAAATAAATTCATAAAAAATTCAATATTCATTTGAAAAATACCAAAATATTCTCAGATGATCAAGTCTACATCTGTAATAATATGCATTTATCTTTATGTCCCCAGTTCCAATACTGATTCAGTAAAAAAAAATTTAACTGTAATGTTATACAACAATGAGCCAACAAAATATTCATGAAAAATCCATACCTCTTCCAAAAATTACCAAAATATTCTCGAATGACCATGCCTAGATGTGGAATAATATTCTTTTATTTTTATGTTACTGGATCGAGCACATTCTTTATGAAAAATTGAAAACGTCATTTTCATGATGTCCAGCCAATACGCAAAAATTCATAAAAAA
>NC_051434.1:20569850-20575986 GCF_001649575.2 Kryptolebias marmoratus
CAAAACATTTACAGAGGCTCTCTGGCCTTGTCCATACAGGAACATTCAGTGCATAAGCATAAAACACTCTTATCACTAATCTGCTAAAGCATTTTCTTCTGCACTGCACAGATTTGAAATAAAGCATGCAAATTATACATCAAAACATGCAGATCGATTGGGAATAGTGTGCTACCACCCAGCCCTCTTTTAGGTCTATAGCTCAGACAGACTTCACAAAAAAAACATGACTTAGATTTAATTAATTACAGAAAATTGGACTTCACATGTCTAAAGGGGCACTTTGATATCCTTTTTGGTTTTTACACAATCAAAGTTTATATTTTATGATTTTTGTTGATTTTTCCATAGAAAGTTCAGCTGACTATTATCCTGTCACACAGCAACTTATGAAATGTGTTAAAAATTAAAAACATTTGCTAACAAGCTCTTCTTACTCCCACAGCTTTTTTGAAAAATATACAAATCATGCATTAAAATGTAGGAATTTTTGTCTTCTTTTACCCACTGTGTCTCTCAGTGTTGTAGGACTTATGGTTTTCTCTCAAATCACCAAAAATACAGAGAGCACAACCACGCTTCTACTGACTTCAGGTCAGTAGAAGTACGACAAACAACCCTAACCCATAGGACAGAGGGAGGTTGCAAAGGCAAAACAAAAGGTGTACAGTGAGTTGTACAAAAGGCTAGACATTAAGTAGGGAGAGAAGGACTGGTGAGACAAAGGGATCAGGCTGGAGCAGGTTATGCTTGTCAAAGATAGAAATGGTAATGTCCCAATAAGAGAGAAGAGTGTGATGGTAAGATGGAAGGAGTACTTTGAAGAGGTAAGGAATAAGGAGAATGAAAAGGAAAAAAAAGAGTAGAGGTCATTGAAACTGTAGATCAGTAACTGGAAAAGATCAGTGAGGATGAAGTTCAGAAAGTTTGAAGAGGACAAAGAAGGGGAAGGCTGTTGGACCTAATGACATACAAATTGAGGTATGAAAATGTCTAGGGGAGAGGGCAGTGAGATTTTTGACTTGATTGTTTTTGAGACTGACAAAATACCCGAGGAATGAAGGAGAAGTGTGCTGGTGCCATTTTTAAAGAAAAAGAGTGATGTACAACGTTGTAGCAACTACAGGGGAATTAAGTTTATTAACCACACAATGAAGATCTGGAACAGAGTTTTGAAAGCTAGACTTAAACAAAAAGTGACTATTTATGAGCAGCAGTATGGTTTCTTGCCAAGAAAGAGCACCACAGCTGCCATCTTTGTTTTGAGGATGGTGATGGAGAAGTACAGAGAAGGTCAGAAAGAACATCATGGTGTTTTTGTGGATTTAGAAAAAGTATACGAAAGGGTGCCGAGGGAGGAGCTGTGGTGTTGTAGGAGGAAATCTGGAGTGGCAGAGAAGTATGTTAGACTGGTACAGGACATGTATGAGGACAGCAGGACAGTGGTGAGGTGTGCTGAAGGAGTGACAGATAGCTTCAATGTGGAGGTGGGAGTGCATCAAGGATCGTCTCTGAGCCCTTTCTTGTTTGCTCTGGCAATGGACAGACAACACTGGACGGTGTTGCCAGAGGATGCAGGGAGACCGGTGATGAAATCCATCGAGATGTGAGACCATGGGCGAGAGGGAATGGGGAGGGGGCGCAGCAATCCCACTGGACAACGGCGAGACACCTTGGCTTGGGCACACTGTAGACAGGCGGAGACGAACTCTCGGATGACCTTCGTCATGGACTTCCACCAAAATTGGGACTTGACAACTGCCAAAGTCTTGCAGATTCCTGGATGACAAAATAATTTAGAGCTGTGACAGAGTGTGAGTACCTTACTTCTTAGCTCTTGGGGAACGAACAGGTGGCCAACTGGGCATGAAGCCGGAGGAGGATGTACACGATGGGCCTGACGGAGCTCCCATTCCAGTTGGGTCACAGAGAGGCAGACCATACAGGGAAGGATGAACTCTTCAGTCTCGGGATCGGGTCCGTCTTAATGTACATAATAAAAAACTTTGGTACGAGCACTGATCCTTGGGGTACCCCACAAGCAATGTCCAAACATTTGGAGTTGATATCTCCCTACTGTACATATTGTTTCCGATCTCTGAAGTAACTTTTTACCCATCTCAACACATGCCCCCTAATCCCATACCTGTCTAATTTATTTATTAGTAAGTTATGATCTATAGTATCAAATACTTTCTTTAAGTCGAGAAACAATCCAGCAACAATCTTTTTATTATCAATTGCAGATATTATGTCTTCTAAAATAGCCAGTGTTGTGGATCTTTTGGACCTGAATCCATACTGATTTTCACTAATTATTTTATACTTTTCTATAAATGATTCTAATCTATAGTTAAAAAATTTTCTAATATTTTTGAAAATTGTGATAACAAAGAGATCGGTCTGTAGTTGGTGAAATTGTGTTTATCCCTAGATGTGTAAATTGGAATTACTTTAGCGATTTTCATTTTATCTGGGAAGGAACCAGTTTCAAAAGACAAGTTACTTATATATGTTAATTGTTTTGCAATTCCCTCAAGTACTTGCTGTATCAATGCCATATCAATCCCATGCATATCTACATGTCATTTATTTTTACATTTTTTTAACAATATCAATTATTTCATGTTCTGTCACTAAACTAAGAACCGTGGAGCTTGGATTCTAGTGATGTTTCTATTAAACTCTTGAACAGCATTAGATATATCTTGGATTTTATTTGATAAATCTTGGCCAAGATTAACAAAAAATGTATTAAAACAATTCACTGTTTCCGTCATATTATATTTTTCAACTTCATTGTCAACAAAATAATTTGGATATTCCACCTTATTTCTACTATTATTTATTATATTATTAAGAGTTTTCCAGGTTTCCTTAATATTATTCCTATTTTCATGTAACAACTCCTTGAAGTATTCGTTTTTGCATACTTTGAGAATATTCACCATCTTGTTTCTGTATTTTTTGTATTGTGTTTCCGCCTCTTTAGTTTTAACTTTAAGAACTTCCTATAAAGAGTGTTTTTCTTTTTACATGCCTTCTGCAGTCCTTTTGTGATCCATGGGGAATTGCTATATATATATATTTTTGTATTTTTAACACATACCTTCATAGGATAATGTTTGTCGCAGTATTCCTGAAATATTTCCAGAAATGTATCATAAGCATCATTAATATTTTCTTGTTGATAGACAGTATTCCAGTCATGTGCCAATAAAACATTTTTTAACAAATTTGTTTACCGTTTTATTTTGTCTCGCCCAAAATAGCTTTTGCTGTTCTGGAAACAATTTCTATTGTATATAACAAAAACTGGCAGATGAGTCAGTAATGTCATTTATTAACAACCCTCCAACCAACTTATGTACAATTTCATTAGTGAAAATATTATTCATTAAAGTAGCTGAGGAGGATGTGATTCTACTTGGTCTAGTTATCATTGGGACAAGAGTCAAACTGGTCATTGTGTTCAAAAACTCCTCAATACTTTTTTGATGATTTACATTAAGCAAATTTATAATAAAATCACCAAATATAAACAGTACCTTATTAATCTTGTCTGAAAACACACTTTCCATCCATTCCTGCAAAATATCAATATCAGAGCCAGGTGTTCTATAAATGCAGCTTACAATAATATTCTTTTCCTTTTGTGTGCATATTTCTACGGTTATACATTCAAAAACATTTTGACTGCTGTTGACAACATGTCCAACGATTGAATTTTTTTTAGGTCTCATTTCTGTCATGGCTGGAGGTGAGTGTGGCGAACCCAATGACAAGAGTTAATCGGCGGACCCGGTAGTTTAGCCACAACACAGGAGTGAAAGATTTAACACGTCTTTATTTTTTGACAACCCGAGAGCGACAAGCAGCCGCGGGGTCCCCTGTCGTCGTTCTGGGGAGAGAAAGGACAGCTCAGAAGTCCGTACTCGAACCAGGAAGTAATTACAAGAAGCGGGAGTTCCACTAACCTGGGAGGAAGCGAGACGAGGAGAGGAAAGCAACACTCGTGGAACGATCGCCGAGAGCAGTCCAGGAGTGCGGACCACTGCTGGCAGCAGGTAGGTCGTTGGGGAAAAGGCAGGCTCGAGGTCGGACGGGCGGGGGTCAAAACCAGAAGATCCGAGAGCCAAGTATGAAGCCGAGGGGGCAGGCGAGGGGTCCAAGTCCGGGGCACAGGCAGGGGTCGATGTCCAGTAATCCAAGATCCGGCTTGAGTCCGATGAGGGTGAAGCGAAGGGGTGAATCCAAGAAACGTGAGCAAGGTCGAGGCACAGGAAGTCAGTCCGAGATTGCTGGAGAAATACTGGCTGGTGGGCTTTCATAATCTGGCACTGAAAAAGAGCTGAGGAAGAGTATATATAGGGCGAGGCCCAGGTGTAGGAAGTACAATCAGGAAAGGGGCGCAGGTGACAAGCATGAACATGATAACAATTGTGACATGGCGAGAGGCAGGCAAACGTGATCATTACACCCAATACGCAGACTCATATTAAAAAAAAGAGACTATTTTATTTACTTAAATAAACAAACAAAACAAAAGGCTGGTGTGGCAGCAAAAACTAACAATAACAGAATCCAAAAGAGAGGCAAGACATGGCAAGACTAGAAGCGTGGCAAAAGGTGTAAGGATCTGAGTCTAACTCCACCTGTGGGGGCGGCGCCACTAACTTTTCTCTCTCCAGCTGTTCCTGATTACTCCTGATGAGCTGAGTCCTGTATTTAAGCCTCTGATGGGTGCCAGTTCTTCGCTGGAGCATCAAACCTGCTGGTTAGGATCACAGCCACAGATTCTAAACTAAAGCTAAGTTCTCGTTAAACTCTTGGTTGCTGTTTTTGCTCTTTACTCAGGTTAACAACCTTATCTGGATGAAAGACTTTTTGGACTGGAACTTAACTGGATCTTGTCAGGACGTACTCGCCTTTGTTGGCTCACGGGACTCCTCACCTCCGAAAGGCCGCTGGATTCACTGCTCACTTCTCCATGCATCGACCAAACTTCAAGCCTGTAAGGAAAAGAAACATTACTCTCAGACTCTCTCATGCTGGAACTGATTAACTTCAAAGTACCCGAGACTCACACACTCCTCCTTGCTTTTCAGACTGCGGCCAGTAATCCTCTTCTGTAAATATCAACACCTGTAAATAAACTCACTTACCTGATTCCAAGTCTCTGCGTCTGGTTCCGGTTTTCGGTCAATTGGACTACTTACCTGGTTCTTGTCAAAAGGCGAGGGACAAAAGACAAAGACCGTACCTGAGGCAATGAACTGGCGAGGAAGTGAAACAAGAGACCGGGTTTTAAAGACAGGGGAAATCAGGAGAAGTGGGCACAGGTGAGTAATGAGGATTATAGACAGGTATAGATGGGCGTGACAGGAAAGCAGGAGCAGACTGAAGGCAAGTGAGTAATGAAAAACAAAGACAAGAACTAAACCAAAAATCCAGAAGACAAATATAAAAATCCCTAAAAATAAGACAAAACAAAAAACAAAACTCATGAACTCATTAAAATTTTCGTGAAATTCTCAATCCAAGCATTAAACTTGCATTAAACTCTCACAAGTCATCGAGGGAGAAGCTGCTGGCGTCCCAGTGTGTGATATTAGACAATTTGTCAGTTTCCTCTGTTCCTACCACGCCTCCTGCTCTTAGTCTTGCCACAGCCTCACGGCGTCATGCCACGCCTCTGGATCCCATGACAATGTAATCACTGTCATCAGCTTCACCTGTTTCAGCCAGTACTAAACAGACCCTCCAGGATTTCGCGATGTTGTGATCGCAACTATTAACGCAAAATCAAGCAAACCCCGCAAAATCGCAACTTTTTGCAACTTTGTCCAAAACACCACAACTTTCCCGCAACTTTAACCCCAAATAGCTCACGAAGAAGAAATGTGACGTCACATTCTGTTAACATCAGAATGCCGGAAGCATGCAGCAGCAGCAACCAAAGCGAAAATGTGCGCTAATGCTTCACATTTGCCCACAAAGATTTCAGCAAAGGACCGTGCAAAACACCGCAGTGAAGTTAGTTTTAAGTTGGATATTGGATATTTGCGCTCCGCAGAGTTAGCGGCGTCTAGCTCACGGCTGACCCGAAACAGGAACCCTAATGTCGGCCAGCCGT